>NW_015164689.1:604338-613128 GCF_001447785.1 Gekko japonicus
CGGGGGGGGGAGTATGAGGTGTGGAATGGAGTGAAGTCCAATCAGCTTCCATATGCAAAAGACCTTGAAGGTTCCATATGCAACTGACATTCCAACTGCCTTGCGGGGAGGGGGGTGAGTTTGAGGTGTGGAATGCAGTGAAGTCCAATCAGCTTCCATATGCAAAAGACCTTGAAACACTGGGCGGGACTGCAAAAAGCAGCCAGTCAACCCAGCCAGCGTCTTCTGACTGACAGTTCAAGCGTCCATACACTAAAGGAGTGCATTTTAGAACTTTGGCACCCACTACTCAATTATATATAAGGAGAGATGTACATGTGTATGTATGTATGAGAGGTCCATGCATGTGCATGACTACTGTGAGAGGGGGAAAGGTCTAACTAGGCCCACCTCTTTCAACATACTAGTTGTGCATATGCAGGGAGTACAACCAGAAATCTCATTAAGAGGAAAGGCAGAATAAAAGTGTAAAAACTACAGTGAATCCGACCCCAGAATACAGCCACACTATACAACCTTAATTCTTGTGCCTTCCATAGTACAACTGACCTTGATGTCCTGTAGGAAAATGCGACCACCCCTCTGGTTCTGCAGCTTCATAAGTTTCTCTGCATGCTCTCGCTCCTCATGTGACTGGTGCAAGAAGTACTTGGCAAAGTTCTTCAGAGCCACGTCATCACGGTCAAAGTAATAGGACTGAGGGGGAAAAATCCAGACTTTGAATGACAAGGGCCAGTATTTCAGCCATTAATACTCAGCCAACTGTTCCTAACTTTGTTATGGAATGGATAGGCAGATATTTGCTGCTACACAGTTTACTGAATGCTTGATTTTTTTATCACGCCTGGGTGTCTTCAGGCTCAGAATACCTAGTTTAAGGTATAATATGCAAGACTGAGAAGTACGGTATCGTCAGAGCTAACGATGCATCATGGTGGCCCCTTCAAGGAAGGAGAAATCTTATTGCCTGGGAATTCAGCAACTCATTTGCTAGTATTAAAAAACAACACTAGGATGATAACATCTGATCTGGAAGTCATCGTATCAATGGGATTTGAGTGCCTGGGACATATTTCCCCCAATTAAACCATTAAACTACTAAAAACACTACACGGCAAACTGGCCATTCTAGCCCAATCCCACAAAGCACACACCTTCCATCTTTGTGAAGTTAAGAAAAGTTCAGGGACAGAAAGAAGTCAAGGTAAACAGGGTGAGGGAAATCCTTTCTTAGTATGGGAACCAGAGGTCATTTAGCGCCAGAATTTCTCTCTCTCTTGCAACCGTTTTTATAGCTTGCTGTGCATGTTCCTTCCTTCCAATCCAGTATATACTGATCAACGTTCTCAGACAGAGTTGGTAGGCCTCTAACAGTAGGCAGTCAAATTTCCAACATTAGTGTAAATTCAACCAGGCATATAAGCGGGCCAGCTTCCAACAAAGGCATGGACTAATTGAACACGCCCAGAATCATCATTTCGCCATCGATTAACAGAAATTCAGAATACCCTCTTCGATAAGTAAATACCACTGCACTGAACATCACAGGGCTTTGTTTTGGAGCATTTGTTAAGTACTCGTCTCACAATACACCCTGGCTGCAGGTTCCAAGAAAGATTGGTGCACAGGAAACGTTTTCACATTCTATTCATTAGACACACATCCCTGGAAGGAGCCAAAAGGTGTCCCGGCACCCACCCCCTTCACTGCATGCTGCTTAGAGATGTAAAATTTCCGGAAAAATTGAAAAAATGCTACATTCGCATTTCTTTTGTCTTTTCTAGATTGAAAGTCATTCTGTTACTTTAAGAACATAAAATATGACTATGGACATTTTTACTTGGCATGAAATTATCACAACTAGCATATTAAAAATATGGTGTATCCAAACAATTATTACAAACAGAAGACCCACCACATGAAAAAAAAAACCCTGAAACTTTTTTATTTTCTTCTGACAATCGCCCCTCCTAAAGGAAGAAATGCATCTTGTTCTTGCATTGGAGAGTTCAGTTTGTAACCTAGGACTTGTCCTCAGTGCACAGAAATTAGATCAATCTGATACCATATATATATATTTTATAAATGATTTGGAAAATATTTGATCACCTTGTCTTAAAATATTCTATTCATCATGTTAAAATAAAACGTTCCATAATCATTTTTTTTCTTTTCTTTTTTCAATTTTTCGGAAAAAAACAAAAAGGCTTCAGGAAAAAAACGGGTGTGTGGGGGGAACAGTTTTTCCCCGAATTTTTCCGGGCCTTCACATCTCTAATGCTGCTCTCAGGCTGATAGGTCAAAGGAGGATGCCAGCCGCCCCTACACTCACCCCACCCCCGAAACTATCTAGTGGTTGAAAACAAGAGGAATTCATACTAGGTACTTTCACCAAGACGTCTGCCTGCCCAGTCCAAAGGCTTTAGTAACAGCAACGCATGCAAACAAGCATTATCTCCGGTCCAAAGTGCAACCCCCCCCCCCCCCCCGGCCCATGCCAGTGTTGGGAACTCTGCACCCATTTCACAAACGGGAACCCAACCATATTCTGGCCACCGTTTCTACGGAGCCCGGTCGGCTGCGTCACTGCAAAGCTCCCGCGGCCCAAATGCGCAGGGAGCCGCCAAGCAGGACTCTCGGCCGCTTCTCTGGCCAAGGCTGCAGGCCGGTCCTCGGGGTCGCCCCCTACCAACCCCGTGGCCCAGAACAGGCCGGCAAGAACCGGAGTCCCTCTGGGACAGGAGGCACTCGACAGCCGGGCTCCCCGCGAAGCGGCGGGGTCCGGTGAGCAAAAATCCTCCTTTTGGTGAGCTCCCGGCATGAGAGTCGTGAGCCAGCGATCGGGCTGCTGCATCACTTCGTTTGCTCTCTGGAGCCCTCCTGCCTGAGTGTGAGCGGGAGGCTAAAAAGCTGTGAGCTGGCTCACACTGATGCAGGTTAGAGGGGACACCGGTCCTCACCAAGGCTCCCTCAACTGTGGAGTCCTGTAAGCAAAAATCCTACATGGTGAGCTGCCGGCATGGAAGTTGTGAGCCAGCGATCGCGCCCCTGCATAGATCTCTGGAGCCCTCCTGCCTGAGCGTGAGCCGGAGGCTAAAGAACTGTGAGCTGGCTCACACTGATGCAGGTTAGAGGGGACACCGGTCCTCACCAGTGTTCCCTCTAAGCTGAGTTAGTGTGAGCTAGCTCGCAGTTTTTTAGCCTCCGGCTCACACACTTTTGTCTCAGCTCAGGAAGGACGGCTCCAAAGCAAACTAATTGATGCAGTGGCCAAATCGCTCGCTCACAGCTTTAATGCCAGTAGCTCACAAAGTAGAATTGTTGCTCACAAGACTCCACAGCTTAGAGGGAACACTGGTCCTCACCAAGGCTCCCTCTCAGCTGTGGAGTCCGGTGAGCAAAAATTCTCCTGGGTGAGCTCCTGGCATGAAAGTTGTGAGCCAGCGACTGGGCTCCTGCATGAATTAGTTTGCTCTCTGGAGCCCTCCTGCCTGAGTGTGAGGCTACAGAACTGTGAGCTGGCTCACACTAACTCAGCTTAGAGGGAACACTGGTCCTCACCAAGGCTCCCTCTCAGCTGTGGAGTACTCAAGATTGCAACAGCACAGACATTTTGATGCAATAATTCAGACCAAGAGGTGTCAGTTATCAGATGCTGTTAAATAAACAAAATATTGCAGGAGTGCTGATGTTTTAAGCATGTTTTTATTTGAAGTTAACAAAAATCCCTTCATCTTTGTACCCTTTATATCTCCGCTCCCTGGCATGACCGTTTATGACACGTGTGGCCCAGCCCAACAAGGTCTCATTTATGTCAGATCCGGCCCTCCTATTAACAAATGAGTTTGACACCCCTGCTCTAAGCTGTGGAGTCTCGTGAGCAATGTTCCCTCTAAGCCATGGAGTCCTGTGAGCAAAAATTCCACTTTGTGAACGACTGGCATCAAAGTTGTGAGCGAGCGACTTGGCTACTGCATAAATTACATTACTCTGGAGCCCTCCTTCATGAGCTAAGACAGAAATGTATGAGCCGGAGGCTAAAGAACTGTGAGCTAGTTCACACTCACTCAGCTTAGAGGGAACACTGCTCGTGAGCAATAATCCTACTTGGTGAGCTGCTGGGAAATTGTGAGCCAGCGCTTGGGCTGCTGCATGAATCAGTTTGCTCTCCGGAGCCCTCCTGCCTGAGTGTGAGCCGGAGGCTAAAAAGCTGTGGGAGCTGGCTCACACTGACTCAGCTTAGAGGGAACACTGGTCCTCACCAAGGCTCCCTCTCAGCTGTGGAGTCCTGTGAGCAAGAATTCTCCTTCCCCGCACGCCCGCAGGCTTGGGGCGCGTCCAGAAAGGAGACGCCGCCCGCAGTGCGCAGGCCGGCCGGCCTCCCTCCCTCCTCAAGGACGCGGCGCGCCAACACTGGAGGAGAGGGCGGCGTGTCTTCCTTCTTGGGCCGCGCGGCCGACCCCTTTCCCCGCGGCGCGGCGCGGCGCGGCTCACCATGCTGAGGTACACGTAGGAGGCGTAGAGCTCCAGGTTGATCTGCCGGTTGATGGCGCCCTCGCAGTCCTGGCTGTAGTTCTGGCGCACCTGCGAAGGAGACGACACCATGGCGGCGGCGAAGGCGGCGGCGAGTGCGGAGGGGCGAGTGCGGGCGGGCCGAGGAGGCGGCGGAGGCGGCGGCGGAGGCGAAGTTCCGTCCAATCACTGTTGAAGCAGGAACCTCCTCCTCCTCCTCCTCCTCCTCCTCGCTTCGTCTCGCAGGTCGTTCTAGAGGCGGCCGCGCGCCGCCTATATATATAGCTGGGAGCTGCGTCACAATCCGAGTCGGGAAGCCACGCCCGCCGCCGCGCGCGCCCCGGGAAGGGAGGGGGGAAGGGAGGGAGGAAGGGAGGGAGTCGGCTGGGGGGCGGCCGTGTTCCCTCTAAGCTGAGTTCGTGTGAGCTGGCTTAGTTGTTTAGCCTCTGGCTCACCCAGCTTTCTCTCAGCTCAGGAAGGGAGGGCTCCAGAGCAAGGCTCCCTGTAAGTTGCGGAGTCTTGTGAGCAAAAATGCTACTCTGTGAGCTCCTGGCACCAGGGCCGGCCCCCAGCTTATTTTGCACCCTAGGCGGGGATCCCTTCTGGCGCCCACCCCACACCCACCGGTGCACCCACCAATTTTCAAAAATAAATGCATTTTAGGAAGAATGAAAAACACAAATAATCAAGAAACTCCCAGAGTAGGGGGCCGGGTGCAGTTTGGTGCCCCTAAGGGCCAGCCTGCTCTAGGCGATCGCCTAGTCCACCTAGAAAGTGAGCCGGCCCTGAGGAGGGGGGCGGGGGGAGGCCAGCAGGCAGGCCGTGTTCCCTCTAAGCTGAGTTCGTGTGAGCCGGCTTAGTTGTTTAGCCTCTGGCTCACCCAGTTTTCTCTCAGCTCAGGAAGGGAGGGCTCCAGAGTAAGGCTCCCTGTAAGTTGTGGAGTCTTGTGAGCAAAAATGCTACTCTGTGAGCTCCTTTGTTGGGTTTTTGTTTTGTTGTTGTTGTTGTTCAGTCGCACAGTCGACTCCGACTCTTCGCGACCCCATGGACCAGATCCCACCAGGCCCTCCGGTCTTCCGCCGTCCTCTGAAGTTGGCTCAAACTCGTGTTTGTTGCATCGATGACACTGTCTAATAACCATCTCATCCTTTGCCGTCCCCGTCTTCTTTGACCTTCAGTCTTTCCCAGCATCAGGGTCTTCTCCAGTGAGGGCTCCCTTCTGATTGGGTGGCCAAAGTAGTTGAGCTTCAGTTTCATCATCTGGCCTTCCAGGGAACAGTCAGGGTTGATTTCTTTTAGGATTGACTGATTTGATCTTCTTCCTGTGTTGGGTATTACATGTTAAAAACACTCAGTGTATATAGGGTTAAATGACTGTTTGTGTTGTTACAGGGAATCACATGCTTTTGTGTAAGCCAATGTTAGTTTAGGTCTGCCAGCCCCGGGGAAAATCCTTCCTGATCCAGGAGTTTGATTGGAAGCAAAGTGTCAAAGGTGTCTTTGCATTTTATGGCTCCTCTTTCCGTCTTTGTTTCTGTTCCACAAGAAGCGTGTAAGAGTAGCCATTGCAGGCTCTTCTAGTCTTGTCCTTTGTAGAGTAAGGATGTAGCTATTAGCTGTGTTGTTATTTTTCTTCCCAGTTACCTTTCCCTATGCTAGAATGTAGTAAAACTTTTATATTTTAAACACACATGGACTCTGAGTCAGATTATTGCACTCTGGCATTGCTAAGCTGTTTTTCTCTGCTGAATCACAATTTTTATAAAAACTCCAACATCCTGGCACTAAAGTTGTGAGCCAGCGATTGGGCCGCTGCTGCATAACTTAGTTGGCTCTGGCGCCCCGCCCTTCCTGAGCGGAGACAAAAACGTGTGAGCCGGAGGCTAGAAAACGGTGAGCTGGCTCACACTCACTCAGCTTAGAGGGAACCTTGCCGAGCAAACAGATTGACGCAGGAGCCCACTGGCTGGCTCACAGCTTCCATGCCGGCAGCTCACCAAGTAGCATTTTTGCTCGCAGGACTCCGCAGCTGAGCGGGAGTATTGGAGGGAGGGAGGCCGCCCGCGGTCAGGCCCCACCCTCGCAGAGGGGTGCCTCGGCAGCAGGCGGCATGACTCGGCTGTTCTTATGGGGCCCGCACGCCCCGCTGACCCTCCACGGGAAGGGCGGCATGGAAGCATTGGTGGCGCATGTGTCCTTTGCATTGCAAACGCAGCAGGGAAGCCTCTTGACTCGCAAGGGACGGTTGTTCTAAGGTGAGGCAATTCTAGCATTCCCGACCTGACAGCTGGCTGTGGACACCCCCCCCCCCAACACACAGGGGCATGCTGTGCAAGGTGGAAAGAGCTAAAGAAACTGGGTCGCTGCAAGGCAGGCTGTTCCTGACATTCCCTAGGACAGTGAGGGCGAACCTTTTAGAGACCGAGTGCCCAAACTGGGCCCCCAAACCCACTTATTTATCCCAAAGTGCCAACATGGCAATTTAACCTGAATACTGAGGTTTTCTTCTGCCAACCTAGCAGTTCGAAAGCAAGAAATTGCAAGTAGATAAATAGGGACCACTTCGGCGGGAAGGGAACAGCCTTCCCTGTGCCTTGGTATTTAGTCATGCCGGCCACATGACCACGGAAACGTTTTCGGACAGCACTGGCTCTTCGGCTTGGAAACCGAGTCGGATTCGACTGGCTTTCGAGCAAGGGAACCTTTACCTTTACTTTTACTGAGGTTTTACTTTAGAAAAAACAACTCATACATTAACTTAAGATGATCCAAACAAAGTAAGGAAAGCAATCCCAAATGCTTTCATTTACTTAAAATTATTTGGCAGAGGATTCGACACTTTAATGATGGTCTGGGCCCGGCTGGAGCCATGGGACGCGTGCCCACAGAGAGGGCTCTGAGTGCCACCTCTGGCACCCCATAGGTTCGCCACCACTGCCCTAGGAGAAGTTAGGGGGGATTTCAGACAGCCCATATGTTTCAGGAACTGTTCACTCAGGGTTTCTGCCTTCTCACTTCAGACAGAACCATTTTAGTAAGGGTTCCCTGGGGGAATATATTTCCCCTTTCAGACAGAAATGCTTCTCTCCCGTGTTCAGGAAGCGGTCCTGAGCCGTTTTTACCTCAAACTGCTTCCGAGCAATCTTCAGTTTCTTCTACCGTTCCTGAAACGCAAGGGGGTGCTGTGTAAAATGCCCCCTAGCGCTTCCTCCAGTGATGAGGTTTTCGCACTTTTTCACTCATGCTCCATCCTTTTTTTTAAAAAAAGGTTCTTTTAAGAGTGCTATGGCGCTGTAGCACAACCCCAAAGCAGTGCAATGGCAGTGCAATAGCGACCCCCTTTGGATGCCTGGACTCCATAGAGGTTGAATCTGCATTTGTCTTTCCCATGAGGTGTCCCAGCCTTCTGACACCGTCTTCAAAAAAGCTGTCTACATTTGGTGTCGTTTTCACACCTCAAGAGTGCTAGCAGACTTTTGCACGTCCATCGTCCTTTGGGATGGCTCCACTGTCATGGCACCTCCGCACTGCTTTAAAAGAATCTTCTCCAAACAACACTCAAACAAGCATAGAGACGGCATCACAGCAGCACGAAACTGATTTAAAAATGCAAATGCAGATTCGACCTGAGATACATGAGATCACTACATCTGGGGAGAACTGTGATTTCAATGGAGTACAGTGCCATGGAGCCCTCCTCCCAAAGCATTCACTTTATGCCTGGAACTGATATTTGTAGGCAGGAGAGAAGCCTTAACTCTGCAATGCTCCCTCTAAGCTGTGGAGTCCTGTGAGCAAAAATTCCACTTTGTGAGCTACTGGCATTAATATCAGTTAGTTTGCTCTGGAGCCATCCTACCTGAGCTAAGACAAAAACGTGTGAGCCAGAGGCTAAAAAACTGTGAGCTAGCTCACACTAACTCAGCTTAGAGGGAACACTGGCTATAAGTGCAGGGGATTCCCCAGGTCCCACCTGGAGGTATGGCATCCCTATGGGCTGGCCATCAAGAGGGGGATGCTGTTTGCAAGGGTGGAAGGAGCTAGTGTGGCTCGGAAAAGCAGGAGGGGGGGATTTTAAAATCCTGCCACAGGTTTTGAGTTCCTGGGATTCTCCTTGGCCAAGATAGCTACTTGTAAAACGGAGGCTGTCCCTAAATACTGCCTGGGGTGGGGGGAAGGAGTTTGATTTAAGGTGCCTGAAGGATAAAAGTTAAAGGAAGAGATTTTTAATCTCCAGGCAGCCTGAAAGAGAGTGCAGTCACGGCAAGGGAAGGTTGG
>NW_015164689.1:613150-614944 GCF_001447785.1 Gekko japonicus
CGAACCCAGACAGCATCCCTTCCTCCCTTCCTAATGTTCCAGAAATCAAATCCAGAAGTGTGTGTGTGCCTGAGCCTTCCACTTGCTTCCAGGTGGCAGATGTGGCGATCTCACGTATCTCAGTGGAGTCCAGGCATCCCAGTGGGGTGTCTATTGCGCTGCTTTGGGGGTGTGTTACAGCGCAACAGTGCTCTTAAAAGAACGTTTTTTAAAAAAAGACAGAGATCGGCCGTGCAGGCGGAAAAGGGCGGGAAAATAAAGCAGCGCAGTCTGAAATGACAGCCGAGTGCGGTCAAAACAAAACAAAGCGAGATTGGGGGGGGGAGGCAGGCGAGTGAGGGCGGCAGACGCAGCTCCGACTGGCCGGAGCCTGACGGGCTCCTCCCCTTCCCTTCCGCGAGGCTTCGCTCCTTTCTCCGTCGCGGAAGGTGAGGCCCCCCGACACAGCACGCCGCCACTGGCGCTCGAGTACTGAGAAGCCGCTGCCGAGCCGCTCACGGCGCAGCCGGACGCCCCAGCAGCCTGCGGGATGCTGGAGGCAGCGGGGATGGGCAGGGGGGAGGGGGAGCAGAGGATCGGGAGAGAGGGGCCCCGCAAAACCAGCGGGGGGCAGGCCCCGTGGGCCCCACGGAGGCTACAGGCCTGGGCTCCTTACCGGTAGGGGAAAGGCTGTGTGAAATGGCTGTCCCTGTCCTGGTTTGTTCCAAGACGGTACAGTAACGGTTTTAAAAGGGTAATGTGAAATTCCCCGTTGTCAAGTGGCTTGGGGAAACGGTGTATCTCTTTAGATCTTTTCACCTTGCACAGCGCGCCTGTGTCTTTCTTTGGGTCGAGAGCAAGAAGAAACACACCCTTTCTCTATTGTCACGTTGGGAAGCGCGAGGATTTCCACATCTTAGAAAAACCGTCTCTTGCATGTCAAGAGGCTTTCCTGTGCTTGAAATGTAAATGACACACGAGCCACAGTGGCTTCAGTTCCACCCTCCCCTCCACCCTCGCGGAGGGTGAGCACCAGAAGAACAGCTGAGTCAGGCTTGCTGCCTGTGAGCCTCTTTGCGAGGGAGGGGCCCAAACTTGTACAGCCTCCCTGTAAAGAGCCGGTTTGGTGTAGTGGTTAAGAGTGCGGACTTTAATCTGTGTCAGCAAGCTGCCATGGTGTTCTGTGTAACTTCTGATTGTACATATGTGATCCCTGTCCCTGCCAGCTGGCCTATGTGTTTTCCATGCTGTAATGCCAAAGTAAAACAACTGGAGGATGTGAGGGGGAGAGTATGCTTCGCTGCTAGTTTCTTACTTATCGAGCCTGTGAACTGCACCTGTGTTATGTCTACTGTTCGCCTGGTTCCCAGGACCTGAGCAAGCAACCGTTTTCTCCTGCCCGCCAGCGGGAACGTTATCCATTGGTTGTGTATCTAACTTGAATCCCTTTATCATGTCTGCCCTAACTGCTTGTACCCAGTTCTAACAAGGAACGTGTTTGAGTATCTTTCCAATGCTTTGAAATAAACTTTACTTTCTTTGAAACGTGGATTTATTCTCGATGCTTGGGGATCCAACATATTGTTAGAACTCCTTTTCCCCTATCGTCCCGATTCTGGCGAGACCATGAGCGGGTCTGAGGGAAACCTACCTACCACGGAGGGGGACACAGGATCGGTCCCCACTACCTCCGCACCTTTGATTGTTACAACTACCGCACCAGGGGAAGGTGCTGTGGGGGGAGCGATTCCCCGACTACCTGCCTACCTGTCTTGGCCGCCTCCAACCCCTTCGAATTGGGGTGCGCGGAAGACA
>NW_015164689.1:615322-615486 GCF_001447785.1 Gekko japonicus
TGGAAGCGTTGCCGGGGATGATGGACATTTGAATGACTAATTTCCTAGCAGATTATGCCCCGCAACCGCAAGTTCCACCTGCACAAGGACCACCCGCGCCACCTCTGCATGCTCCGCCGCCGGTACTACCACCTCCACAAGCGCCACCTGTTCCGGGAGTGCCT
>NW_015164689.1:618578-656093 GCF_001447785.1 Gekko japonicus
GTCCCCGGGCCTCCCACTCCATTGGAGGGTTTGAATTTCCCGCCACGGAGCCCATTGGTCAGCTAGGGTGGGGAACTAGGATCCGAGGTCCTATTGTCCTGAGGAGCCAAGCTCCAGTCTTTCCTGCGGGCGCCTTGTGGCGGACCGCATACATAACACCCCTCCCCCCATAGTTCAGACACAATCTGGGTGATATAGTCTTTCAAATAAGCAGGGGGTTTGCGCTCTCGTGTAGAGCGCCTGGGGCCCGGCGAAAGAGCCGGTGTGTGGGTCGGTGTGGAGCTCCCCTGGTCCGGTAGTCCTGGGGGGCACGGCTGTTGCGGCTGCTGCTGCTGCGGCGCCAGTGGCTGCGGTGGCGGCTGCGTTTCTTCTGGGAATGGCCCCTCTTCCTTGCTCGGGGCTTCCGCTGTGCGATTGGGGTCTTGTGGGGCCGCCTCCTCCCTGCTTGTGTCCTCTGGGTTGGGCGACGGGGGGGGGTTCATTTCCCCCATGGCCAGCCGCCGTCGGAGCTGGTCGATGTGCCTTTCCAGTGGCCTTCCATCATTAGTTGTTACCTCGTATGAAGCTGGGCCTTTTACCTTGGTGACGCGGCCCTCCATCCAGGGGGCGCCGTTCCCGTAGTTCCGAAAGTAGACGGTGTCCCCAGGAGAGAACCCCCGAGGGCCTCCCGCTGCTCTACCGCCCTTCTGGTATCCAGTGCTCGGTCTGGGTGCAGGCGGTCAAGCAGCATCGTTGGCCGGCGGCCCATCAGGAGCTCCGCCGGGCTGTGGCCGGTGCCAGGATTGGGGGGCGTCCTCTGGGTTAAGAGAAAGCGGGCCAAGCGGAACTCCCAATCTCCTTCTGTGATCTAGCTTAGGGCCTCCTTGGCCGTCTGCACCATGCGCTCTGCCTGTCCATTGGTAGCGGGGTGAAACAGCGCTGATCGGATGTGCCGGATCAGGTTTTTCCGGAGGAATTCCTGGAACTGCCCCGACGTGAAGGCGGTCCCGTTGTCGGAAACGATGGTGTTCGGCAGGCCGTGCGTGGCGAAAATCTGGTGGAGGGAGCGGATCACCGCCTTGGTCGAGGTGGTGGAGACGGGGCTGATCTCCAGCCACTTGGAATATGAGTCCACCGTCACCAGGAACAGTAGGCCCTGGAATGGTCCGGCGAAATCCACGTGTAGCCAGGACCAGGGCTTGCGGGTTGACTCCCATGCTTGCGTTGGCGCCCTCGGTGGGTTGGGCCGGACCTCCTGGCAGGGGTGACATCTCTGGACCCAGGACTCAATCTCCGCATCTATCCCTGGCCACCATACATAGCTCCGAGCCAGAGCCTTCATCCTCACGATCCCTGGGTGGGCCTCGTGGAGGGCTTCCAGGAGGGCACTGGGGACCACCACGCGGTCCCCCCACAGAAGGCACCCCTTCAGCGCCGACAGCTCATCTTTCCGGGTACTGAAGGGTGCGAAGTCAGCTCCCGGGAACGATACAGGCCACCCCCTCACCACCCAGCCCAAGACACGGGCAAGGAGGGGGTCGCAGGACGTCTTGGCAGCGATGTCGGAGGCGTGCAGGGGGGGCTCCGGGAGGTCTTCGATAGTGTTTTTGAGGGGGCAGTATGTCAGCAAGCTGCCATGGTGTTCTGTGTAACTTCTGATTGTACATATGTGATCCCTGTCCCTGCCAGCTGGCCTATGTGTTTTCCATGCTGTAATGCCAAAGTAAAACAACTGGAGGATGTGAGGGGGAGAGTATGCTTCGCTGCTAGCTTCTTACTTATCGAGCCTGTGAACTGCACCTGTGTTATGTCTACTGTTCGCCTGGTTCCCAGGACCTGAGCAAGCAACCGTTTTCTCCTGCCCGCCAGCGGGAACGTTATCCATTGGTTGTGTATCTAACTTGAATCCCTTTATCATGTCTGCCCTAACTGCTTGTACCCAGTTCTAACAAGGAACGTGTTTGAGTATCTTTCCAATGCTTTGAAATAAACTTTACTTTCTTTGAAACGTGGATTTATTCTCGATGCTTGGGGATCCAACAATCTGGGAGAACCGGGTTTGATTCCCCACGCCTCCACATGCAGCTGCTGATGTGACCTTGGGTCAGTCATAAGTTCTTTAAGAGCTGCTCATTCAAGGGCAGTTCTTGAGAGAGAGCTCTCAGCCCCACCTACCTCACAGGGTATCTGTTTTGGGGAGGGGAAGGGAGATTGTAAACCGTTCTGAGACTCTGGGTAGTGAAGGGCAGGGTATAAATCCAATCTCTTCTTCTTCTCCTCTTCCTCCACAGCCTTTCTCAATCCGAGTCCTTCCTTGGCTAGTGGCCACTATCTTCCGTGAATCTGCCTAATCCCCTTTTAAAGCCATCTATGTCTGTGGCCATCACTACATCCTCTGGCAGCAAGTTCCACATTTTCATCCCTCATGGTGTAAAGAAGTATTTCATTTTGTCCATCCTCAATCTACTGCCTATTAACTTCATTGGATGCCCTTGAGTTCTAGTATTTTGGTAGATAGACAAAAAGTTCTCTCTATTAATGCAGAATTGTGCATAATTTTATAAGCATCTATCAAATCCCCTCTCAGTTTGGTGTAGTGGTTAACTGCGCGGACTCTAATCTGGGCGAACCGGGTTTGATTCCCCACCCCTCCACTTGCACCTGCTGATGTGACCTTGGGTCAGTCACAAGCTCTGGCACAGCTGTCCTTGAAAAAGAGCAGTTTGTGTCAAGAGCTCTCTCAGCCCCACCCACCTCACAGGGTGTCTGTTGTGGGGAGGGGAAGGGAAAGGAGTTTGTAAGCCGCTCTGAGACTCCAAGTGAAGGGCGGGGTATAAATCCAATCTCTTCTTCTTCTTCTTCTTCTTTTCTAGACTGGAAAGTCTCTTCAGCCTTTACTCATAGGGAAGGTGCTCCAACCTCCAATCATCTTGGTTGCCTTTTCCTGTACTTTTTCCAGCTCTGTGAGTACCAGAACTGCACACAGTATTCCAATTGAGGCCACCCTGCATAGATCTATGCGTGTGTGTAAAGTGCCATCAAGTGACAGGTAATGGTGACCCCAGCAGGGGTTTCAAGGCAAGTGACTAAGCAGAGGTGGCTTGGCCATGGCCTTCCTCTGCAAAGTCTTCCTTGGTGGTTTCCTATTCAATTACTGACCCTGCTTTGCTTCCGAGATCTGACAAGATTGGACTATAATGTATTATTCCACATCCCTGCATAGACCTATACAGGGGTATTATAACATCAGACACTCTATTTTCAATCCCAATAGATTGAAATTAAACCAAAAGAGTTTTTGGCTAAACATTAGGAAGAACCTCCTGACAGTTAGAGTGGTTCCTCAGTGGAGCAAGCTTCCTCAGGAGTGGTGGGCTCTCCTTTGGAGTTGTTTTTTTAACTTAAAAAGCCATTATTAAGGATTAAAACAACATTCTTTACTAGTTAGCCAGGAAAGCTGGCACAGATTTTTTTTAAAAAAAAAAAATCCAACCAAGGGATCTACAACATTCTTCGATAGCAACAATTTCCATCTAGGGAAGGTAACAGCGTTCCGTGCGCCTCGGTGTTTAGTCATGCCGGCCACATGACCACGGAAACGTCTTCGGACAGCGCTGGCTCTTCGGCTTTGAAACGAAGATGAGCACCGCAACCCTAGAGTCGATTTGACTGGCTTTCGAGCAAGGGAACCTTTACCTTTACCTTTTAAGCAATGAAAAAACATCACATGAAACATTTTCTGGCTTTGTCTTCAAGAGTTTATTAGGGAAGGTACTGAACTCATAAGATTCCTTGAGTATCCTGCATGCTTTGTCAGCTAAATTGAGCTCACCCTGGTCTGAACAGATTTGCATAGGTGGTTTAACTAATTGTAGGTGCACCATTAGTTGTTCTTAAAACAATCAGTTACCATAAATGAAGAGTATTCATTACATCTGGTATTTCTTCTTGAGAGACAAGGTATGATAAAATTGATAACCATATAATAGAGAATTCACTATACCCAGCATCAGTAACTGTCAATTTCACTATATCCGTTGCTTTCTCCATTATATATAAATTCCATAATTTGTTATGCCATAAACATAATGTAGGTCTATGTTCCGATTTCCATTTTGATGCAATAGCTGTTTTTGCTGCAAATAATAATAATGTAATCCTTTTGTGTGTGTGTATACTGGATAAGTTTTCTTCATTTCTAAGATTCAAGAGAATTGATTCTGGACTCCTATTTATTGCTTGTCCAGTAATTTGTTTTATTTATTCTAATATTTCTTCCCAATATATTTTAATTGTTGGGCAATCTATTCAGCAGTGTAAATAAGTCCCCATCTACTTGCATTTTTTTCAACAATAGGGATGAGAGTTACATAAAATATTAGTTTCAAGGGGGTTAGATACCAATGTGTCATAATTTTAAAGGTTTGCCATCTAAATGGTAATATAGATGCGGTATTCTCATAACTATTCCATATTTTGGACCATACATCTTTAGTGAGTTTCCCAGATGTTGCGGTGTGATTGCACCCGCTTGATGCGCTCCTGATCCATACCTCTTGTGGGGCAAATCCTCCCGTGTGACCGGGGCCAGAGATATGCAAAAATGCTTCAGACACTGGGGGAATAATGAGCGAGAGAGTTCAAAGCAACTGTTGAGGTAAAGGCAGAACATATGATTTCAGTGACTCAGGCAAGTCTTTGGCTGCACTTCTCTAGCACAAGAAACAGCATTTTAGCTAATATCGAATGGCTTGCAGCAGAAAACTTTATGGATATGAGCATCTCATGTGTTTTGGATGGAGGATGGCTTTTCATGTTGTACACAATCATTTAACTCTAGCAGCTGGTTTTAAAGCTGATGTCACTTAGGGGCCTGGAGGCATGAGCGGGCAAGGGCGGAGTGGCTTCTTTCAAAAGTTAGACTGCAGTACGCAGTGGCTTAACGGAAACGATGTGATGCACTGCGGAGGTAACACTGTAAACAATGTGGTAAAAGAAACAGAGAAATGTCACTTAGGCATTAGGGCAACATAAGTTGGGTTTTGCTATTAAGACAAACCATAGCAGAGAGCTAAGTCATGCTGTGGCTTATGTATTAAGCCGTAAGAGGTCAGCTGGAAGCGGAACCTCAACAGTGACTACCTTATGCGGTCAGTGATTCATCGTGCATGACGCAGGAGTGTGTGTCAGCACCCAAAAGAGCTTCCTCCTTGGTCCCCTGAGTTTGATCACCTCTCTTTTCCCCACCGACTGACCAGGACAAGCTGGGTCAGAGTTTTCTGAAGTTTCCAGAGATTTCCTTCCTGAGGTCTCTCTAGTATTTAATTCCTCTAAATCTCTGTTCCCTGCTTGGGCAAGGGGGTGAGCTTGACCTGCCCATTATCTCTCCTGCTAGATCTATTAGCATTTGTATGAAGGTGGGCTGAGGTACATCTGGAAAGCAATTGAACTGACTTCCTCCCTTCCTGCCTGTTCTCTGCCCAGAGAGTTGGTCCCAGCCCAGGAAATTCACGCACCCCCAACCCATAAAGTTTTCAGGCGGATTGCTGGTCAACGTCATCACCCCGGGCACGTTGGCCCAATCTGGGCACTTTAAAGATGGGGTTCCCCCCACCATCTGGATCCGGACCAGCGGGGGGGGCTTTGGGCGGAAAAAACCCCGCCCCTCCGGGGGACTTGGCAGCCCTAATTTCTTGACATAAATAAAGAAAAAAATTGATAAAGGATTAATTCAATGTTCATATGATACCGTGTTTCCCCGAAAATAAGACACTGTCTTGTATTTATTTTTTCTCAAGAAGACACACTAGGGATTATACCACAAATGCATAGAAATCCTGCTAGGAATTCTACTTGGAAACAGCCAAAAAAGACAAGGACAGTAGTGTTCTGGGTAGATTCAAGCACTCTGCACATGGTATGAACTACATACTTGAGAGTGTAGCATGACCTGGGCATTTATCCAGTTCTTATACTTCCGTCTTTCCCACACCAAACGATTCAGCACTTGGGGACCATAGTGTTCTGGGGCTCACCATTATTCATCTTTTGTGGAGAGTAGCACTGGCGTGTTCTCTACAGTTTCTGCTGGGGGGCTTAGTTTCTATCCTGAGCAGCTTACAGGCTAGCTTTAGGAATGTACTGTTAATTTTCAAGTTATATATAAGTAGTACCATTAGTTATTATCTGTTATTCAGTTGTTATCTGGATTTCTGTTTTGGTCATCTTATATTGTACTACAGTAGTTTGAAATGATGATGCTTAAAGATTTTGTGCAACTTAGGCTTTCAAAGTGCTCCTGCATTCCTGGCCCAAAACACTGTGCTATTCTCCCTGCTGCCCACAGAAACGAGCCTTCTTTGCCCACGCCTGCTTTGGCCAGTTAAAGGCAATGCCACAATCTTTGCTAATCGCCCACTAAGCACCATCAGAAACAACTGACTCCTTTATTCTTTTTAAACCAGCCATTCCATCTACTAAAAAAGTTGTCAGATCTTCTCTCAGAGAGAGTGTCTGGTGCCTTTTAAGCTCTAAGACACAAAGAAAGGATGGGGAGGGGCCATGTCTCAATAGTAGAGCATCTGCTTGACATGCAGAAGGTCCCCAGTTCAATCCCTGGCCATCTCTAGGTAAAACGCTTATGCAGTTGGTGAAGGGAAAGATGCCTGAGACCCTAGAGGGCCATTGCAAGTCTGTCTAAACCATATTGACTGATGGATCAATGGTGTGATTCAGGATAAGGCAGCTTCATATGTTCAACTGTACTGTCTTCTACTCTGCTGGTCCCTTATTCCATTCCCATCTACTTGAAGGAAGGCTGCAGTTTGTGCTCTAGCAGGGGAAGAAGGAGGTGAGCAGAGACACAATGAAGAACTGGTGCCGGAGAAGCAATGGTTTCAAGTCTATTGCTATGTTTGTGAATTTGTGGTATAAACTCGTTTTCTGCTGTTGTGAATGCCATACAATGTGAAGTTGAGATGTGAGTCTCCACAAATCTTTTGCCTTGAAAACCCACGGAGTCACCGTTAAGTGGGCTGCAACTTGATGGCACTTTACACACACACACACACACACACACAAACATGTTGCAGCCTGTTGTTGACACCGTCTGGTGATCTGTAGTTGGCCATTGCTCCATGATGTGTGTCATCTGCATGTTTACAAACACAAATGACTCATACTTCACAGGCAGAAAAGAGCCCGATGCATCAGAAGGGGCTGAGCCCAACATTTGCCTTAAAGTTGGCTCTCAACTGTTTCCCATCATCTGTAGACACCCCACCAAGACTCCCCAGGTGCCCCTGGGACCAGTTGTGAGGATACCCATTTGTCTGTATGCCCCAGCAGTCACTGAACTCCAAGAATTTATTACAGCTTAATATAATAACTCTTCAGTGTCAGCAGCATGTTATGCATGGAGCTGAAGAGAACGCAGAGATAGCATAATGGGTGTCCATCTAATCAAAGCAGGGCAGAGACGAAGGACGAAAACAGGGCAATGACTCAGAAGGTTGTCACATGGATAGGAAAGGGGAATCCTCTTCTATTTCTTTTTCTTTTTTTTTGGCGGAGACTTCCTGTACGTTGGTATGTTCCACAAGGCATAGCTTCAGAATGACACAGTGAAACTGGTTGTTCTTAAAAAATCTAGTCTAAGATTTTCGTATACAAACTAATCCAATTTCTATTGCTCCACCTTGATGTATAAAGGAGAGAGCACATTTATTTATTTTAATTTTTTTTCTAGGTCGTTTTTCCAGTCATTCAAAGCAGTTGGCAGCAATGATTATAATCCTAAATGTTTGATTTTTTTAACACCCATTTCCCCAAGGAACTCAAGGTAAAAGTTGGTCCTCACAACAGCCCAGTGAGGTAAAGGAGCCTGAAAGTTTGTGAGCAGCCAGCTGTCACGATATGGGGGAATCTTAGATTTTTTTTTTAAAAAAAATATTACTTTTATTAATGTTATGTAAACACAGGGGTCATTTCCTGCGGGAGCGCACAGGAGCAGAGCTCCGGCAGTAAGGAGCCCAGAGGGCGGGCACATGCAACAAGCCCCGCCCCCTGCTCCCAGCAGCCCTCAGTCAGAGCAAGAAGCAGCCAGGTAAGTTGCAGAGCCCCCCCCCCCCGGTCGACGCCAGCAGCGGAGATGCTGGGAGTTCGCCCAAACATAGCCAGATGGCCGCACTGTGAACCAACAGTGAACCAACACATAAAATCCAACAATTAAATTTTAAAATAAAATAAATCAAAGCACAGACAAGTAACACGTTCCTTATCTCAACAATAGAACAACAACAAACATCCAGCAGAGCTACTCCAATTTGGAGGACAAGTTACTCTTAAGCTAAAGTTATAAATGCAGAAAAATGATGAATAGAACTGAGAAGAAGTGGGATGCGTTGGGAGAGAGGCGTCCAGTCTTCCAGATGTGAGGCCTGAAAAGCAGAGAAGAGTAAAATACCAACAGTCCGTGAAGTGTCGTGTGGGTTAGAAACTGAAGGGAGATAGATCAAGATAGGGAGACCTAGACTGTGAAGAAATCAAATGAAAGAAAGAGGGATCCGGTATGTTGGGAGCCTGAGCTGCAGTTCATGTTGTAGTCCAATCCAGACTCAGTGATTTCGGCAAGGAAGCGGGCCACCCATGAGGCTGGAGTGGCAGGGGGGATCCAGAAGCTGCTACCAAGGTTTACAGGAGGAGAGCCGACTTCTATGCATCCTTAGTTGTTGTAAGGACTGGCCCCACCCTACCCCAGGGCCAGGACAGTCCAGTCCCACAGGGAGACCTCTCAGTGCTGAACCCCAGGTACGAGAGCTCCCTAAAACTTACACAAACACACCTCTCTGAGGCCAGTTCATCCCATGGGCAATGAGCAGGTGTTAGACACACACAGCACAAACTGTAAAATTGCAACTGATATTTATTAAAACTAAATAAAAACATCAAAATTCAGTCAGGATACAGTTGCAAGGGCTGCCAGTCTCCAGATCTCCTGGGATTAAAACTCATCTCCAGGCGACAGAGACCAGTTCACCTGGAGAAAGTGGCCGCTTTGGAAGGTGAACTCTATGGCATTATATCTCACTGAAGTCCCTCCCCTCCCCAAACCCCGCCTTCCTCAGGCTCCACCCCCAAAATCTCCAGGTATTCTCCAATCCCGAGCTGGCAACCCTATACAGTTGTCAGGCTTTTTGCACAAAAAAACCAATAAACTCCTACAGACTAACTAATACTTTAAAAGTTCTCCTCTTTAATCTGGCAAGGCATTATGCTAAAACATAGACAAAATACAGTGCCTGAATTACCATCTCCACACATTCAGCATGCCAAAAGGGAAAGATCCGACTGAAAAAGTGGGAGTGGTACCCGTTGCCTAACAGCTTCCCAAAGTCACAGGGGCTACAAGCCCTATCACTCCACAACTACAACCAATCAGAATGTTCAATTAGCACTCAACATTTCTGCTAATATGAAATTCCTCACTTCTTAGAATGACAAAGATATGCCTAAAGGCCCACAGGTATTCCTGCTTCTGTTTTGTAAGAAAGCAAGTTCTACTTATTAACTCTTACGGACCATGGAGGAGGAGGATTAGCTATTTCATACAGTTAAACATAATAACATAAGAGACGCACACTCAGTCACACAGTGGCCAAAAATACCAGGTGCCATCAGGAGGTCCATCAGTGGGGCCAGGACATTAGAAGCCCTCCCACTGTTGCGCCCCCCCCCCCCCAACCACCAAAAAAAAGATGACAGAGCATCACTTGCCCCAGAGCCCCTAGCTATACCTTGTGGCTAATAGCCACTGATGGACCTCTGCTCCATATGCTTATCTAATTCCCTTTTGAAGCCGTCCATGCTTGTAGCACCCACCACTTCCTGTGGCAGTGAATTCCATGTGTTAATCACTCTTTGGGTGAAGAAGTACTTCCTTTTATCCGTTCTAACCCGACCGCTCTGCAGTTTCATGGAGTGCCCACGAGTTCTTGTATTGTGAGAAAGGGAGAAAAGTACCTCTTTCTCTACCTGCTCTTTCCCATGCATAATCTTATAAACCTTGATCATGTCACCCCTCAGCCGTTCCCTTCCTAATAATCCCCAGCATAGCGTTGGCCTCTTTTATTGCAGTCACACACTGTCTTGACATTTTCACTGAGTTATCTACTACTATCTACTGGAAAAAAGGGACAATGTCTGTCATGTGATGGGATTGAGCTCCAACCAGAAATTTTGAATCTTATTGAAAGGTTTGAATTTTAAAGGACTGGGAGGAAGAAGGAGCTCCAGATATTGGCATGATTAACCATGTTCAAAAGAATGGGGAAATATGGGAAATGTCAACCTGGGGTGATTACTCTGCTCAGAATACCAGCTTGGCCTGGTTTAACAAAGGATTAGCAGGATTTGATAGGTCTGTGATTAAAATATCAGAGTGACAAGCTTGATTACCAAAGGCGAAGGGATGTCCCCATGTGACTGTGTTGTCAGGTAGATTCCTCAATGGTCCTAGAACACGAGTTATTCTTCTGCAAACCTAGATTGCTAATTATGGCCTGAATTCAGAAGCCAAAGAATACAACTATTGTCAACAGAGTGCCTCGCCATCTGGGGCAACCTGGCCCCTTCCCTGAGTCAGCTCTTCTGTTGCCTGCAACCTGTGATGTTTCCAGTTTTAATATCAGACATGGCGTCCCTTCCACAATCTCAGACAGGACATGGCCTGGGCAGTCACGAGGGTGACCCAAAAACATGGCTCCTGACTCAGGGCTGCTTTCAGGCTTACACAGGGAGCAGAGTACTATCATGAACTCTTCTGCTTTTGTTTTCCATATGAACATGGTGAGGGTGACATGCTTATTTCATTGTATGTGCTTGTAGCTCAGTTGAATCCCTTGCTTCTCCCTGGGCCTTAAAGGCAGGCCCCAAGCCAGAAAACATGGAAGCGCACAGTGTTAGAGAAGGGTGAGATGCTAGAACCAACACTTCACTCTTTTTATGATGGCACATGGGCTAGAATAAATGTTACTTATGTGGACTTACAAGTCAGCTTCTCTCTCATTTCCTCTCAGCCTTATTTTTCACTCTGCCTTAAACAAGGTTATTTTATAAAGGAGCTCCTTCCTCTGTAACTTTTGTTTTTGCTTGCTCAGTGGTAATGTATTCGGGGGGGGGGGGGAGATTGGATTTATATACCCTACCCTTCACAACCCAAAGGTGTCCCAGAGCGGCTTACAAACTCCTTTCCCTCCCCCACCCCACAACAGACACCGGTGAGGTAGGTGGGGCTGAGAAAGCTCTTGACAGAAAATGCTATTTTTCAAGAACAGCTCTGCAAGAACTATGGCTTTCCCAAGATCACCCAGCAGGTGCAAGTGGAGGGGGTGGGGAATCAAACCCGGTTCTCCCAGATTAGAGTCGGTGCACTTAACCACTACACCAAACTGGCTCTCAACCTCTCAACTGGAGGTTGTTTCTGTATCCTTCAGTGCTCGTACAGCCCCCTCTTGATTTTCCCTCCTCTTACTGCCTTATCTCTCCCCCGCCCCCTTTCATGCAGGCAGAGAGAGGGAAGCAGAAGAAATGTGCAATCCTCTTGCATCTGGTCTTGGAGCAGGTTAAGACAGAGGCACCAGCAATATCATGGATCAAGCAATCCTTCATCACCACGGAGAACATTGGACACTGTTGAGTCGATAGCAGAGGAAGAACCACACATCTCCAAGAACACCATGCTCAGGCACCAGATGGAAAAATTCCAGAATAATCCAAGAGCTCATATTAAGGGGAATGGTACCTCCACTGAACTACCATTACAGGGAATTTCCATTCCTTATAGCCAGTGAAAGAGATACTATGCAAACACCAAAAGTAAACAGTGAGGTCGACATGCTGGAAAACTGGACTTGCTCTTCACTGGAAGACTTGTAAACTGTTCAGAGAAAGTATCCGGGTCCTCTTTTTGTTTATAAGTTAGCTGACAATCAACAGCACAAGAGGAAAAGAAAAACTGCAGACAGGACCCTTCTACTAAACTTTATTTTAAGTCGGTTCCATGTGTCTCCTGTACTTGCACTCACAAAAGATACCCCCGTCGATACTTTTGGTCACATCCTGGAAATCTGGCCATGCTTGCCAGGGTGGCCCTGCTGAGCTTCCGAGATCTGATGAGATCAGGCTTGGCTGGGCTACCCAGGTCAGGGCCAGGAACACAGGTTACTCTGCTTATGCAATGAAGGAAAACCACTCAGTTGACTTTTTAGGTAATATGGGGGATTTTAAGGGGCCACAAATCACCAGAGGGATCAGATAGCTACAAAATATTCAGGGAAACAGCAGATACAGCAACAAAGGAAGTCACCGCACGGATAACGCCAGCATTAATAGGTGCTGCCTTTCCCCTACAGTGATAATCCTGAATCTTTATAGTCTAGTGGGAGACACCAGTTAAACATTGTTTCCCACACTAGGCCCCCAGCATGGGCAGGACCTTGCCTGCATTCAGTAGCTGAATGGTTCATTGAGCCATCTCTGGATTCCACAAGCTCCAGATGTTAATGCAAAAACAATGGCTATCCTTTCAAAAATTTATCCATGTGAGCAGGGGTCATTTCGTAGAAAAAAGAGGTGCAGGAGCTCATTAGCATAGCTCATTAGCATAACCTATTTGCATATGCCACACCCCCTGACATCACCAGAAGTCTGTCAAAAGGCAACACCCACCGCTCAGGCTCCACTGGACTGTTTTGGATTGCTAGCTATTGGGGGGGGGGACGTGCAGATCTGTCCTGGCAGAGGAGGGAGAGCTTGTACCTGAATAAAACTTGGTCTTAAAGGTGCCACTGGACTGTTTTGGGCCGGGGGGCCGGGGGGGGGGGGCTCTGCAACTTACCTGGCTGCTTCTTGCTCTGACTGAAGGCAGCTGGGAGCAGGGGGTGGGGCTTGTTGCATGTGCCCGCCCCCTGGGCTCTTTACTGCTGGAGCTCCGCTCCTGTGCGCTCCTGCAGGAAATGACCCCTGCATGTTAGTGGTTGTGGCCTTGAAACTAGTTTGCCAGATATAGGTTTTACACACTGGCCATTCACTCTGGACCAGTTTTGCTTTAACATTCAGGATTGTGACTAGTGGTTTGACAATGGGAGAAACAAAGGGAGGGGGGAGAGAAGGTATATCAATGCTCATTATTTAGATATGTACAAATATAAAAATGCCCTCGAAATCCTGTTCAGTTGTTCAGACTTTATACAAGCCATTTACATTTTGCTACTCATTTCAATGTCAGGCAGAGTGGGGACAGCTTGTTATGCGGTGCTGATCATGGTCGACGGCGGTTCATTCTTTAAAAGCAGCCACCACTAAACCCTGCCTCTCCCTCCCACCCCACCCAACCGTTTCAAAACGTGTTTATGGAGTTAGAGCTCTCTTCTTATCAGTTTTTTTGAGCTGCATTATCGTCTAACACCACCTTTGCCACAAATTGAGTCTCATGACTCACAAATGGATCTTGACTTGCCCTTTGGAAACAAAATTGCTCCACCTACTGTACGGCACCATAGAAAATGAAAGCAATAATCATCTACCTCATTGCCTCCAGATGTGTTATACTCCGGGAACTTTCCCCACATTATTTTGCTGCTGAGAAAATCCTGTGAATCTTCCCTACAACCTCTACATGTTTGGGAGGATTTGGAGGCATGTTACGGTGTATATGGGCCTCACTACAAGCAGGTTGCCCGACAGGCCCGTCAAACCTCACTACTGTCCCTTTCCACTAAGTGCACAGCCTGTGTGCCAAATACTCCCTTGTAGCTGTGCATTAGAGGGGAACATCTTTAATGGTAGAGGAGCTTTCTTTCAGGTATGCTTGTCTGCTACTACTGATTTTCTTATTAAGCAATATACTTCAAAGGAATAGCAAGGTACCAAAGAACACAGTTTGGAACTATCCTTTACTGCTGTAGATCCAACTACTCCTTTTTCAGATGTATCCTAAGGAAAGATTTTTTCACACAGGCTTTTGCTGAAGGGATATGACAGGCATTCACATTAGTACAGTAGACACACGTGTTCACCTGATCAGGTGTTTGATATAACTGTATAGGACAGGTGCCACTTCATATGGATCTTCATATGCGTTGCTTAACGTGTCCATACATTTCACTGATTTCAGTTAAGCATTGAGGCACTCTATCAGATGGTATTAGTCATTCACTGCATTATTGAGCTGACATTTGCAATCACCATCTTGTTCAGTCTCTAAAGCTGGTAAGCATTAATGCTAAAGCGATATGTACATAGAAGCAATACTAAACCTATATAATTATCACTGGAATACAGAATCCTAGCAGAGCGGTGGTTGCAGGCTCCATCAGCACTGTTTAGCAAGACACTATTGGCTAAAGAAACCACATCCCATTCTCAAAGCAGATCATTAGAGCAAACAAGCAGCTGCTCCAGGGATGTGTCAACATCATCCACCTTCCTGTATTCTGTTGTGTCAGACCCCCTTTTCAATACATGAAATACACTGCTGAGTCATTACAAAGACTTTGCTCATGAGAAAAACAGGTTGCTTACCTGTAACTGATGATCTTCGAGTGGTCATCTGTCCATTCACACCTTTGGGATAGAGTGCACCTGCGCCGACCCCGATCGGTATAATGGAAAGCAAAAGGGATTTTCATGCCCGCTCTTCAGTCACTGCGCATGACTAGGGGAGGGGCACGACGATCCCGACAGTTCCTTCTGATCGCTGCCATCAGTCTCAGAGCAAAAAACGAGAGGACCGAAAGCAGAGGGGAAGGAGGGCGGGTGGTGTGAATGCACAGATGACCACTCAAAGATCATCAGTGACAGGTAAACAACCTGTTTATGTTCTTCGTGGTCTCTGTGCATCACACCTCTGGGAGACTAACAAGCAGTACACGCCTACCTGGAGGAGGAAGCTGAAGGTCCTAGATCTGCACCGCCTGCAACACCACTCGACCAACTATGGAACACTGATGAAGACGTACATCGAGGGCATAGTGCTTCACAAACGTGTGAGGAGTAGCCCAAGTCGCAGCACTGCAGATATCCTCAAGCAACACACCTTGTAGGAAGGCTGTGAATGTAGCCACCGCCCGGGTGGAATGTGCCCTTAGCGGACCCGGGAGCGGCTGCTTCGCTAAAGAGTAGCAAAGCTTAATAGTCTCCACAATCCATTTGGATAGACGTAGGGATGATAGCTTCTTCCCTTGGGTAGGTAAAGCATAAGAAACAAACAGGGCCAGTGACTTTCGAAAGGGCCATGTATCAATGTCAGGAGCCTCTGACACCATCAATGTCGACGATGGGGAAGGAGAGGGAGAAGGCTCTGCATCCATAGGACGACTAAGGAGCTCCACCGTCTCGATATCGGAGTAAGGATGCTCCACTTGTTGTATAGGGGAGTCCAGGAGCTGAATGGTTGGTATCGGTGGAGCGGGATGGGCCTCCGATGCCAATACTACCGTTGGAGTGGGGGGCACTTTAGGGGCATCACCCAGTGCAGACACCGTTACCTTCCCCTTCTTTGCTGCCTTTAGGGACTTAGAAGTGCCCTTTTTTGCGGACTTAAGCTCTTTACTTGACGACTTGGACTTCTTCACCGGTGTGGAAGCGGAGGATTGCGCCTTTGATGCCGGTGGCTTTGATGTCTGTTGGGTGATGTCGGAGGCGGGCCTCGATGCCGGAGTCGTCGATGTCGATGGTCTCTCTAGACTCCATCACTGAGGGGGGGATGTAATGCCAACTCAAGAAGCACCACTTTAAGGCGCGCAGCTTGGTTTTTTTGTGTCTGGTTCGAAAACCTAGCACAGTGCCGACAACTCAGGTTGGTGAGACTCCCCCAAACAAAAAATACAGAGGGTGTGGCAGTCAGGTGGAGCTAGTTTACTGCCACAACCCCTGCAGCAGTTGAAAAAGCCCCACTTCTTCTCCATAAAAAATAGAACAGGGAGAAGAAAAAAGGGGTTGGGGGGGGGGGAGCCCGAAGGCCAGACTGAGGTAAACCAGTAACTTTCCCCCACAACAAAAAACAACTTCTTTTTTTGATTTTATGAAGAACAAACGAAGAAAGGCTAAGAAAAAGGAAGAAAACTGAGGAAAAAATCCGAAGAGCAGTGAGGCAAATAGCCAAAAAAGAGAACCGATCGGACAGACGAAGAAAAGGTCTTTCCAACGTGGCAGTAAGAAAGGAACTCAGCTCACTCAGCCTGGAGGAAGTCAACAGTTTGCTCGCGTCTGTACATCCAACCACTTGCAGCCTTGATCCGTGCCCTTCCTGGCTCATTAAAGCGGGCCACGAGGGGTTTCGAGGTGCCCTAAGGGAGATTGTCAACAAATCCCTCTCTGAGGGGCGGTTCCCAGGGGCACACAAGGAAGCAATGGTCCGTCCCCTCTTGAAAAAACCAACTCTGGATCCGGCCGAATTGGCCAACTATCGGCCTGTTTCCAATTTACCCTATTTGGGCAAATTAATTGAGAGGGTGGTGGCAATACAGTTGTAGGGCTTCCTGGATGACACTTCCATCCTAGACCCTTTCCAGTCCGGCTTTCGCCCGGGACACAGGACGGAGACAGCACTGGTTGCCCTTACGGACGACCTCCGGAGGCATCTGGAGGCACTGTTGTTGTTAGACCTGTCAGCAGCGTTCAACACGGTCAACCACCAGTTGCTGACCCACCGCCTCGCTGATGTGGGGATACAGGGGCTTGCCTTACAATAGCTTGCTTCTTTCCTCCAGGGTCGGAGACAAAGGGTGGTGCTAGGGGAACAGCAGTCCCAGAGACATCCGCTTCAGTGCGGTGTGCCTCAGGGGCGGTGCTTTCCCGGTTATTGTTTAACATCTATATGTGCCCCCTTGCCCAGATTATGCAGAGGTATGGGCTGGGATGTCACCAGTATGCTGATGACACCCAGCTCTATCTGATGTTGGGCGGCCGGTTGAACTCCAGCCTGGAAGATCTGAACCCGGCATTCCAAGCCATGGCTGGTTGGCTCAGACTGAGCCAGCTGAAACTTAACCCGGCGAAGACGGAGTTTCTGTGCCTGAGTCGGGGTGGTTTGGGGACGGGGATCCCTCTCCCAACCTTCGACGGGGCACCATTGGTGCCAGCGCCTGTCATGAGGAGTTTGGGAGTGCTCCTGGGTCCTTCCTTAACTATGGAGACCCAGGTGGCAACCCCTGCTAAGTTGGCCTTTTACCACCTCCGGCTGATTCGGCAGTTAGTTTCCTTCCTCGACCACGATGACCTGGCTACAGTGATCCATGCGATGGTCACCTCAAGATTGGACTACTGTAACACTCCCTACATGGGGCTGCCCTTGTCGCAAATCAAAGAGAAATCTAGAATTTGAGAAACTTTCCACAGTGTAGTGTATGGTGCATGACATACCAAATTCATAGCATTCATTCTAATTTGTTTACTTGCTCAGTTAGGCCCTCTACTGACAATTCGTATTCCCCTCCATTGCTGTCACCATTGCTGCAGAAGTATCTGAACTTCCATGCGAGGGAAAAAAGATATCTGTTAGGCCCATCTGTTCACACCAAGTCAACAAGGGATGAGATACATCAAGAAGGATTTCAGATAAAACATTTTTCTAGCCACATATTTCAAGTTTTAGAAGATTTTATACGCAGACCACCTCATTCTGTATTTAAAAACAAGAAAGTTTCAGAATTTAAATCTTTATTGCACGGAATACAAAAGATAGAAAATATTAAAATGTTTACAGATATCTTACTTAGACAAACCACAGCCGACAAATACGAGGTCCTTCCCAGCCTATTTTTTCATGCTACTGGATGGACGCAATGCTGTTTTGGTACCTGGTAATGGCGGTGATTGCCAGACAGCAGAACTGGTGCGCTTGAAATACCTTGGTTTGCTCTTGTAGAAGATGTCTTCTAGTTTAGGGCTCAAGATTTGTCCAAAAAATGTATCAATGTCTGGAGGGTTGTAGTATTGGTATGTGACCGCTTCATTAAGCTGAAGACCTGAGGAAGAAATTGTATTATGCTGAGCAGCAACCTCTCACTCAAATTAAAGCATTTCTGTTAGGAAGAAAGAATGTGAACTCTGCTCACAGTTTGTCTAACTGAAGTATCTGCTCACTGTAGCCCATTTAACAAATCTGGGTATGGCTTTGTTCTATCCTATCTTAGCTTTAGTTATCAAACAACCTCCAGCTGTAACTATCAAATGAAAGCAAGCTTGCCAGATGGCAAAGAAAGACAAAGAGGTAGCCTGCAGAAGAGACTGTAGTTTAATATAGACTTCCAAGGCTGGAAAAATTTTATTTCCATATTAACTTTCCTTTACTGAAGTATCCTACGAGCTCTAGTTTTACTCTTGGTCTCAGTACACCAGATGACTACAGGACACATAAGAGCCCAGACTTCCAAGATGAACAATTTTAATTCACTTTTAAAGAAAACAATGAGACACACATTGATTCTATAGGCCTCAGTGAAACAGCTTACAGTTAGTTCATATGGTACTATACAATACCAGAGTCACCAAATGGCATGAAAGTGTCATAAGAAGTTCAAGGCACATATTCAAACAAATCCCTCAAAAGCAATGAGAAACTCAAGAGGAATTTTCAGAACCATTAGCAGAATCTTCTTTGATCTCAGGAGTATCCATTCACAGCCATGAAAGATTTGCACATACCAGTGGCCCAAGGAGGGATCGGTTTGCGGGGCTGGCTTTCATCGTCAGTGGAGTCGTCACTATTCAAATCCATTCCATAGTCATTAGGATTGATTTTGAAGGACTTGGAATCTTTCAGGTCCTGGGGGTTCACATGGGTAGAGGTACTGATAGGAGATTTCTGTATTAAATGAAGGAAAAGCTTAATAGATAATAAATGTTATAAGTGCAGCAGACAGTTCAAGTTCTTTTGGCAAAGCAGTACGTATCAGACCACTGGTCTTCTTACATTCTTAGCTCCAAAATCCAAACTTACAATCTTTAGTTCCCCATAAAAGCACCTCAAACCTCTGAAGTTATCTACCCCAATAATCACTAGTGCTTATGATAGATGCACAAGGAATTCTGAAGCTCTTTATATCAGTGGGCACGAATTACATTTTTGCAGCTTGTTTCACTTTGTTGCAGAACCACAGTCCTATACGAACCAGTTGGTTTTTGAACCAAACCAGTTCGTACTGGTTTGTGACCTCTGCTTTCTGCTCCCCGCTGCTTTTCATGGGGAGCAAAAAGCAGCGGTTCTCTCTGTAGAAAGAGGAAGGGAACAGAAAGCAGAGGTTTAAATGGCTCCAAGCTATTTAAACCCCTGCTTTCTGTTCTCCACCACACAGCTGTTTTTTGTGAAGAGCAGAAAGCAAGGGTTTAAATGGCTCAGAGCAATTTAAACCCCTGCTTTCTGCCGTTCATCAACTGCCATGAGCTGCCTCAAAATTTGTGGAAGTTCATGGCAGCTCTTCAGTTTGTGAACTTCGGTACATGAATGAATCATGAACCGCCCAAAATTTGTCACAAACTTACATCCATGAGCCAATTTGTGCCCATCCCTACATACAACACAACAGAAATCACAATCTCTGAAAAGTAAATGAGTAGGGAGAGGTGAGCTTGACCACTGAACACCAAAGAATCAGCTGTAGAAGATAAATTGTTGGACTTAACAATGGAGCTTGAAGATGTAGCCCACTTACCTGCATAACCAGTGCTTGACTACTTCAAGGAGGAATAAGTAACTACATAATGCGGAAGCAGCTAATTACATCATGTACCAGAACTGGACTTATTCTGACCCATTGGCTCTTATCACTGGAAATCCCAGAACTTGAGAGATGCATGTGAACACATAGTATTAACCCATGTACATTATATTCCTCCTCAACCAGATGAAAAAATAAGTCAGGGTCTCACAAGAAAAAACACTGACCCACATCTTGCTTGGCTACCAGCAATCAATCTTTTCCTTTGTATGCTGCCTTTCCACTCAAATAGGGTCCCCCAAGGTGGCAATCACCAAAATATTAAAACAGCATTTAAATAAAGTATATATAAAGTAATTCAGTACACACAAACATACACATATAACACCCAAAACAGTTCCTCAGGATAACACAAAAATAGTCTTCACCTACTGGTAGAAGACAATAGAGGGAGACTGATGAATCTCCCTGGGGACTTCCAAAGCTTTGGCACCACAACTGAGAAAGCCCTTTCTCAGGTTAACATTTGTCTAGCTTCAGATGGTGGTGGCACCACAGCAAGGCCTCTGAAGATGAACCGAGTAAATCGACAGGCCTGGGTCTAAAACCACCCCAAAGGGGGAGTGCATCCCCATCCAGGACAGGCTATATCCCACTTCCTGGGTCAAACCTTCCCCCACCAGTAGCATCTCTGTTTTGTCAGGATTTTCAGTTTGTTAGCCCTCATCCATTCCAAAACTGCCTCCAGGCAACTGGTTCCACCTCCCTGGGATCTGTTGGCATCGCAAGCTAAGAGATGAGTGTCATCCACATCTTAATGGCAATTCATCCCAAATGTCTCTTAAAGACATCATAGTTAGATCAGATATAAGTTAGGATATGCAGGTTAGGACTCAGTCTGTAGAACATAGACATTGATTGAAATGTAAAGCCTGCAAGGTAATGTGGGAAAGTGACAATTTCATCTTAAATGGCATAACTGTGTATAGTAATGCAAGTTCTGGGAGTACCACCAGACCATTGAAACTAAGAATTATGGAACACATTAAAAGAAATAAACGTCAAACAAGGGAAGCACCACTTACAGAGCATTTTGCCTCTCAAAACCACAAAAACACAAAGAAGATCAGTTTAGATGTGGTGTGCTCTTTGTTGCAGACTCAAAACGCACATTGGCTACAAAGGAATTACTTTGCCAGGAACACAGTTGGATCTTTAAATTAAACACCTTGATCCCTAATGGTTTAAATACTGATTTTGATTTAAGTTGTTTCTTATAAAATTCTGTAAACAAGTAGGTTATTTCAGGTCAGTTTTCCTTCCTTTGGTTTACCCACCAGTTTATTAGAAACTTCATTCTTAGAAATAAAAATATAAAATAGGATATTATGTACTGATGTAAGTTGTGTCAGAATATTGTGACTCCAGATTGTGAGTACATACTTAATGGCATATGTTGTGTGTTAATCACCACCACTATTGCAGAAGCCTAACTGGCAGAAAGAGAACCTTATCAGTGGAGTGAGTGGAAAACTAGTGAAGGAGAATTGTTGAAACTCTGTTTCAGTGAGTATGTATCTGCTGACAACTGGGGATATAGTTAATGTAATATAGTAAATATGACATGGAAATATAATTTTCAGTTCACAGCTAAAGAGTACCAGCTATCTGAAGAAGCTAACATTGGGAGGTGAAGCTCAAATGGCTTCCCTACAGTGACAAAAATGCACACGTCCCTATTCACAAGTATACAAGTTTCATAAATAGAGATACAACCAAGTACATGGCCCTGCCGTTTCCAATGGTGAACCCTGTTATTCTTAAAGTTGTTTCACCATTCAGTGAGAAGTGATTCAACCTGTGGAAGAGAAAAATAGCATATATATATATATATATGGGTTCTTTAACAAAGATTTCAAATCGTTTGAATTGTTTCATACAATATAATTTTTTGGCTCTTGTTCGTAATTCATTCACGGAGTGTCTTTATATTTATACAATCTCCTCCTGTGAGCTCTCATTTTTGATATACAACCTCCAGGTGGGAGCTGGCGGTCACCCAGAATTACAACTGCTCTCCAAATGACAGAGATCAGTTCCCCTGGAGCAAATGGCTGCTTTGGAGAATGGAGTCTATTATGCCCTGTTGAGGTCATTTCTCTTTCCAAACCTTGCCCTCTCAAGGTTTCATCCCCCAAATCTTCAGGAATTTTCCAACCTGGAGCTGGCAACCCTAAGGGGAGGGAAACTGATCTCTGGAAGATCTGTTGTAATTCCAGGAAACTTGCAGGCCCCACCTGGAGACTGGCAACCTTAGAAGGGAAGAAGGAAGCAGGGAAAGGGGAGAGGCTATGGGGGCTTTCAGGAAAGGGAAGAGGAAATAGTGCAGGAGGGGGAAGCGGGATGCCTCCAACCAGTCCTTCTGGGTTCCCACTTGTTGGGATATAAACCATGAACTTCTAAATTTTGTTACTACGTACATAAACTCTTTTTAACTAAGCATTTTAGCACAGTACTTTTCACTGTATAGTGTGTGTACATATGCATGTACCTGTTCAGAAAAAATAATAAAGAGATCGACTCAGATCTTTTTTTTTTGGCCTTACTACTTTTCTGGGTACTAATTGCAGAGGCTTGTGCCTTACAATTTACAAAAAATATGGGGGGGGGGAATAGAACAAAATATTCTTATTATCTATTAACATGGTAATCTTCAAATACACTAGCTCATTCACATCGAAAACAGAGTTAACTTCCCTCAGCATTATAAACAGGCCTACCAGCAACAAGCTTGGTATTTAAAAAGTCAGAATATTAAAATGAAACAAAGAGTAAATGTATGTTAAATTAAGAAATAAAAATCCAGCTATGACCACCCCATGAGTAATAAACAGCTGAGAAATTTAAATTCAGCTTTAAAATTAAAGTATTGCTTTAAGCCTTAACACTAGAGTCAAAAGGTACATATACAGATACTTGTGCCACCTTGCCTATATTCCGTTATGTCAACACACTGAAGGGACATGTGGTTCCAGAAATCAGACAGACACACCTATAGATATTAATGCCTCTGTAAAAACTCCCTGCATGGGTATGTGTGCTTTTAAATAAGTGAGGCCTACATGTACTGAAGTATTACAGTTGCATTAAGATCTATATCACTTCTGAAGTTACTTCAGCATGCGTGGCAGCTTTGATAGAACTATATGGTGCATCCATGAGCCTAACCCCACCCTGGACAATCAAAAGTGCTTCTGAGAATGACAGGTGCATGCATTCGGCATACTCATTACACACAGTTGTGTTAGTTCTCATGCTGACTTGCAAACTAATGGTATGGCAAGACAGGAGATTTGTTAGGCTGGAAGAAGGGTGGGATACCAAAGAGATCAGGCCAGCACAGAAACTTATCCTCACCATTTTACCCTCATTACAACCCTGTGTGATAGGTTAGGTTGAAACACAGTGACTGGCCCAAGGCCACCCAACGAGCTTTATGGAGACAGTTCCTAATTAAACACTATAACCACTTTGCAACACTACCATCACCCCACTTCCCCATATGCTTCCTGTACTGTGGTACCATATGGAAGCAAACTAGTGTCTCCTTTTAAGTCATCCAGCTTCATCAGTATCACATCATTATGCCTTCTTGTGATCTGTTGCCAAACCAGTACAGCAGTTATAGGAGTTTCTTCCACTGCACTGTCTTTCACTACACTGAGATGAGTGATCTCTCCTGTAATGATTTCATGTTTAACTGTGTGTGTGTGTGTCTTTAAAAGTTGGGTTGCATGGCGGTGAGAGATAGTCTAGGGTGGTTGAAACAGGCAAGTGGTGTGATTGGTGATTGGCAGAAAGGGGGAGGGTTTTTGGAAGTGATGCTGTGTGGATGATTTGTATGTCAGTCAAGAGTTACAGTTTAGACAGTTGATGAGGACAGTTAAACAGGCAGTCAAGTTAAGTTCTGGGTATGAGAGAAGGAGACACATCCCTGTGTGGGATAAGTTGGTCCTGTGTATGAAAAGAGTGAAGCAGTCTTGTATGATATAAGAGTTCTGAGTTAAATATTTGTGTGTGAAAGGAGAGACATTCAGTTCTGTGCTATAGGAGTTATAAGATGAAAGCTGAGAGTCTAGGAAACAGTAAAGATTATATGGACTTGAAGGAAAAGTGTTACAAAGTTACCTATGAAAAATCCCTGTCAGTAGGGAGCAAACTGTGTGTTATACCTACTTTACTAGTTACATGGTTCTACCCTCGTATTTATGCTTTATTTAAATAAATCCTATTTCATTCAAGTATACCAGCTCTGAAATAAATACATCCTGAGGAACACATAGTCCCTTGAAAGCCTAAAGACCCAACCTACCTACCCAGTAGAAAAAATATTATATTATAAAGGTTTGGAAAGCCTTACAATTTCCTGGTGGCAGCCGGATATACAGAGTAAAACAAAACAGAAAGAACATTTTAAAGTAAAACCAGACCTCCCCAGTTAAGGGGTCGTCACATCTCCCCTCTTGGATTTCTTATCCTCTTTGGAAAGGAAAAATGTGTGTCGTCTCAGAAAGCACCTGATGCAGCATTTCAGGCATAGTACTCACCCAACAGCATATAATACTGTGTACCAAAGCATGCTAGGATGCTGTGAAGAGCTGTAATATGCCTGGAAGAAAATACAGTCCTTGTGTTGGACACACCCAGCACCCAATACAATGACCCCAAGTAGTAGGAAAATAGAATACAGCATTAACATTCAGTATCAGGTAACAAGGATGGTGTATATACTACCCAAACATCACTGCTGCACCATCCCATCCCAAGATGCCACAAAATGCTCTCCTATTGTTCTGCCAGTCGACTGAGAAAAATATCTGAGTTTTAAAAAGAAGAAAAGAGATTGGATTGATACCCCACCCTTCACTACCCAAGGTGTCTCAGAGCGGCTTACAATCTCCTTTCCCTTCCCCTCCCCACAACAGGCACCCTGTGAGGTAGATGGGACTGAGAGAGCTCTGACAGAAACTGCTCTTTTTCCAAGAGCAGCTCTTATCAGAACTACGGCTTGCCCAAGGTCATCCAGCCAGGTGCAAGTGGAAGAGTGGGGAATCAAACCCAGTTCTCCCAGATTAGAGTCCGCGCACTTAACCACTACACCAAACTGACTCTCAGTTTAAGAACGGAATGTGTCTCTAACTTTTAATGTAGAAAACCAAACGGTTCCCCCTAGGTATGAAAACTTTTAGAAACTCCAGCTTCATCATTGGAGCTACTTTCCTATTCGCAGTGGGAATGCTTGAACACAAGCCCTCAGTCATGTAGCTAAGTTTTCATATCACTGGAGAAGACTTGAAACAGCACTCACCTGAGCAGTTATATTCAGCCATTTACTGGCGGTAGGAACCACTTCAACATGCCTGGCTTTCTTTTCCTGAGGCAGCTGCTCTAGATCTGTAGGACTCTTTTCCTCCTGGGACAACAACATCAGGCTTTTTAGCTGCTCATTCTACTTTCCATCCAATTCACCCATTTTGTCTTGTTCTTTAGCACCATGATCTTTTTACTCAAAAACAGCAGCTAATCACTAGAAATACAGAAGACCTCCAAACCTAATCTTTTCATCAAAAAAGTGTATTAAGGAGTGCTTCAGTCTCTTCCTACCTAACTGAATAAGACACACACACAGTACAACCCAAGCAGGCAATTAATAGTAAGCTACGGTGAATAGCTATGTGGCTTTGCAGTTTGAACGTGTACCTACAATGATGTGGTATGGCTGGAATACAACTATCCTGGAGATTTAGCATGTGGGTCAAAAAACCTCCTTAAAATATTTTAGATGGTATCAGAGAAGCAGAAATCTAATTCACACATGTATTGGTCACAAAGGGGCCACTGGACTCAAACCTTGTTCTGAAATAAACATAGTTAGTCTTTAATGTTAGACAAAGTCCTGGGTTGTGCTTCAAGTCACCGAGTCTCAAAAATAAACCCTCTGAGAGTGCTTAGCTCTCCCTCATCTCTTTTCCTCAGGCTATTTTTAGCTTAAATGAAGGGCAGAGAAAGTCACACTCATCTCTGGTCTCAGCATTCACACACACACACACACACACACACACAGAGAGACACACTGGGCTTGATTCACTACTGTGCTGGGGCAGGGGAAGGACAAATCATTGGCCAAGGCACCCCAAAACCCAGAACCAGCCCAGATCTACCTGGCGTTCTGGTTTCCCTGTTCCTTACCACACCTTCTGATTTTCTTCCTCTTCTGTAACCACTGCCAGATCCAGCTGTTTTACCCATTTCTCTTTGTCTTGCTGCCCATGGTGCCTAAAAAGGGAAAGTGGAGGCCAAAGAACACTGTAATGATTCCTTGTTTTAGAGTGTGTGTGTTCCTTTAAATGTTTGGTTGGAGTGCAGTGATAGCAGAGTAGAATGATTGAGGGAGACAAGTGTGCTGTGATTGGTGGATGACAGAGTGTGGGAGGAGTTGTTTGGAAGGAATCTGTGTTGTATGTGTCAAATAAGTCAGTTATGAAAGTCAGTTAGAGAAAGCAGTTGGAGTTTGGCATTTCAGTCAGAGTCAGCAAGAGTTATTCCGTTAGTGAATCTGTCAGTGAGTGACGACAGAGTGCTGTGTGTAAACGTAAAGTGTTCAGAACATATGCCTATTGAAAGAGAGATTCTTGTCAGAAAAGGATCTTGTGATCAAAAGACTATGTAAGATACCCTGCCAGTTTATTTTTCCAGTTTCTCTTCCCCATAACAGTTACAGTTAACCAGCAACTCATTTTTGTTCCAAAATTCAATAAGTCATATTTTGTTTGAGTTTAACCCAGAATTCAGTTCAATCCTTCCTCAGGGCCACAGAGACCCCTGAAAAGCCCAGACTCTAGGTCACTTTACCAATAGCTAATAAGAGAAGATTTGGAATTTGTTTAAATTCCTGGTGGCAGCAGAAACTACCCTGTTTGTGAACACAAAGTATAATTTAAAGTGAAAACCAGTCCTCCCCAAATAAGAGGACACCACAAACACACATAAGCAACTTTTCCAAATATCAAGAATCATGTATTTTCCAAAGGAATGATTGCAGAAAGCAATCCTAAAAAATTCTTATGATTTTTGGGTCCATCTCAGTGTGCAGTTTTAGTTGTTAGAGGAAAATAAAAGGGCCGCACCAATCACAGGAGATAAAAAGTAAGGCCAAGGCCAATGGTGCAAAATCAGGTAAAAATGTGTTTTATTACAGTTAAATTCCCAAAAAAATCCCTACATGTTTCGCCAACAGGCTTCGTCAGGGGAATTTCACCACTGAGCTTACATAAATAATGGTATAGTTAAAATTATACAAATACATATTTATTGATATAATTTTAACTACACCATTATTTATGTAAACTCAGTGGTGTAATTGTATATATTATATATTACAGGTTACACTGATGAAGCTTGGAGAAAAGTGTAGGGCATTTTACCTGAGTTACTTGATTCTGAACCATCGGCCTTGGCCTTACTTTTTATCTCCAGTTTTAGTTGCTGAAAATGACAAAGAACTCCCGTACTTCCCCAGATTTTAGCCTCCTCACAGGGCCTTTAAATGTTTCAGGCTCACCACCCTTTTAAATTAGGGAGAAATAGCATTACCTTTCATGTGCTTGTTTTGCATTATTGTGCTCTAGCATCATCCTAATTTCCCCAACCGTCTTCCATTTTTCTGGCTGTTCGTGAAACTTTTGTTCTTCTTCCTGAAATTGGAAAGGGGATGGTGGAGAAAAGTCAACATGCTCCGTATACATGATGGAAAGGCTGGACTCCAGGCACTTAGCATTTTCCTTTGAGGACAAGTCAACTCTCCTATATCTGATTGCATACATAAGGAGCAGCTATTGCCATTTTTTCAGGTGTATATACATGTATTTGCTGTTATAACAACCATAATTTGTGAAGCTACCATAAAGTGTGTTGATAGAAAGTACAAATAGGTCTTTAACAGCTTTTGAAAGTTTAATTGATAAAGGTATTGTAGAGCATAGAGGCATTATTTCTATATTATATAAGTTACTAGCCCAAAACAACTGGAAGAAGGATTCATCACAGCAATTGGCCTGGCAAAAGGATTGTAATATTATTTTAACCCCTGAACAATGGTCCAGAATTTGGTCATCTAGTTTATATACCACAAGATCTTTGAATATAAGGTTACAAAATTATAAACTATACTCAAGATGGTATGTTACACCTTTGAGCCTATTTCATTCTAAGATTAAGAAGGATCCTAAGTGTTGGAAGGGATGCAATCAGATAGGCTCTTTTTGCCACTGTTGGTGGTCATGTCCAAAGATCCAGGTGGTTTGGAATTTAATTATTGCAAAAATTGAAAGTATTTTGGGAATAGACGTCCCATTTACTCCTGAAATGATTTTGTTGAATCATTGGGATAAAGGAACTTTTTCTCAAACAACTGAAGAAATATTATCCTTAATGCTGATTGCAGCTAAAACATTAATTGCTCAGGTTTGGAAATTAGAGAGGATAGTGGTTTGCTAAGGTATGGGACATAGTAGCTATGGACAAAATAGCAACACAGCTGTTGGAGCTTGAATATCCAGAAAGGAAAACAACGTTTTTGGAAAAATGGTTTAAATTTTTTGATTATATAAATAATGTTAAAGATAATATGACTGTGCTACCCGCAAAATACGTTGATTTTGTATTTTATTAATGAAAAATTTAGTGTTGAATATGTATATGCATTTTATATTTCTGGTTTGTTTATTGTTATGGTTGTTGTATTAAGAAAATTATTAAAAATAAAGTTATTAAAAAAAAGTGTGAGCCGCCATGAGCCTGCTTCAGCAGGGAGGGTGGGGTATAAATCTAATAAATCAAATCAATAAATAAGTGACTCATTTCACAATCAAGATGATAACTGCATGCAAGAAATGGATAGCGGCTAGTTGTATCCAGATTTTGCACATTTTTTTCTTAAACATAATTATGAGCCTTACTGTAAAAGTGCATAAAGTTTCTTGGAGTTCACTCCATTCCTTTACAACCTAATTTGTCAAGTGCAGTGAGATCAGGAGTGGTTCCTGGACTCACATACTTCCTGTTATTCCCTTCACTACACAGAGAAAGTAATGACCACAGTAACAGAGGCCATATTATGTGTGAGAAGATGCCACCTATCTGTGGAAAAGACCAGTCTTCTGCCACACATATCAGAAAATGAGATTTAAATACATTGTTTTTAAAAGATTATATACTACATATCTGAGCCCTTTTAAACATTCTTTGTAGTCTTATTAATTAGATGAAGAAGAACTAGGTCAGCAGGCATTCCAATGAAACTTCTTCTTATTTACGAGGAGTCCTATTGACTTCAACAGTTTTCCAAGCGGCTGAAGTGGTTTCAGGATTACAAGCCAAGTCACTCAGAAGTCCGGCCCTTTCCCTCCCTTGTATGTAGAACCCCTGCAATTCTATTGCATTCTGCAGATATAGGAAACTGAATGCAGTGCTTACCATCTGCAGTGCTTTCTGTTTTCGGGCTTCTGTATCCCACATTTTCTTCATAGACACTTTTCTCTTTGTCTTTTCCTCTGCCATTTTCTCTTCTCGCACCTGTGAGAAAAGCCCTTTAGAATTGTATAGCTTGCCTCTGTCCCGAAGGTCATTCTTCACAACAAACAACTCCGCACCAAAGTGATCATATTCTCCATGTGCCAAGAATGCTTATTTCACTGTTTCAGCCTTTACAGGATTGTAGAGATGCAAGTCCCAAGGTATTCAAAGTAACAATGACATTTCTAGTGAGAATTCATTGGACATAGGCTGACCTACAAACACCAACAGAAAACTATTTTCCAAGGTTTGACAAACTTGCATGCTGAATCTGGCAGAGTTCAAGAAGTCGTCAGGATGTGCTCATAGCCTTACCCTTTGTAGATACCCTACTCCTGCCACCACCACCCCCAGTTTTTCGGCCCTCCTTGGGAAATACAGAGGAAGAGAAAATGAGCAAACAAGACAGGAGAAAGGCTCCTCTTGTGGCAATTTTTTGTTCATTTTAATCTCTTCTTCCTCATCCATTTCCCTCTTGATTTCAGACAGAATGAATGGGGGCGGGGGAAGATGCAGAGAATGACAGATGGGCCTACTGGAAAACCACAAAGTGGGGGTGGAAGAGGAAAGAACGTGCTTCTAAAATGGCCTACTGGACAAATTACTTGCTGATCAGGACATGAAGGGATTATATTAACAGGATTCAAGAGTTACAATTATACAAAGAAGCCACAGTTCTGAAACAAAAGAATATGAAGCCTTTGTGTAATCACTGATGTGCTAAATGTTTTAGAGTGATCAACTGCATTCCATACCTATAAGAATCTCGGTGTGTGTGTGTGTGTGTGTGTGTGTGTGTGTGTGTGTGTGTATATATATATATATATATATATATATTCCGTCCACTCTCATGAAAAGTTCTGCTGCTGGGCTAAAAAGAACCCCTGGGACCATATCCTACCTTCTCACTCCTCTCCTCATGTTGAGAGAATTTCTGTTCCATTCGTTTCCTTTTTTCCTCTTCCATCTGCTCCACTCGTTCCCGAGCTTGCACTGCCTTTCTTAACCGTTCTTCACGCTTTCTGTGGGATGTACCAAGATCCCAGTTAATACCGATGGAACAAACTTTTACCGCTGCTGCCACAAACGTGTACTCCCGTGTTCTGCGGTATCTGCAGAGCGCTATATGACCCCTGTAGTGCCAAGAGTGGCTGCATCCGTATACAGTGTAGTTATACAGGCGTAACTACACGTTACATCTAAAGGCTATAATGTAGGCAAATGTTCTTGGTAATCCAAATCTCAGTGAAGGCAAAACATCGACTTACAGTTTTATCTCTTCCAACCTTCGTCTTTTTTCTTCCTCTACTTTCTGTTTTCTCTGTTGCTCAGCTTCTTGTTTTTTCTGCAGACTCTCCAGTCGTTGTCGTTCTTTTTCCTAGAATGGACAGAAAGTTTATTATCCTTTTTAAAAACTATTTTTGGGTGAATCTTTGTTAAGGTTTCGGCTTAGCTTCTCTTCATTTTGCTTCACTGCTTACCTTGCCATGTATTAGGGGGGAGAGAATTTCTGAGGGGGGAGTGTGTGTGGGTTGAGTGCTTGCCTGTAGGAGCCCTCGGCCTGTTCTCATGGGATTTGGCCTTGGAGACTCTTTTGCCAGGCTAGAATAGATAAGACACCGTATATCTGTCAGGGTTGTCATAGTAACGCTAGGGCCCGAATGCTGACATATGAATGGGATGTGGGGTGCATTGGATTTTACCTATAACCTCTGAAATTTGCGCGCTTTCTTCAGTCCTGACAAAGATTCAGTTCCTGTAGTAAGCATATCATCTAATAAAGCATCACTGCCAAAAGTGTTGTGGAGAGTGTCTTAACTGGGGATCTGACAATATTTTGTGTGTGTGTGTGTGTGTGCCTGCAAGCCTTGAAGTCATGGTGACTTCTGGCAACCCCTACTGGGGCTAGGATGTTTCAGAGAGGTGGCTTGATAACCTGCCTCTGCTTCCCAACCAATGTTCCCTCTAAGCTGAGTTAGTGTGAGCTAGCGCAAAGTTTTTTAGCCTCCGGCTCACACATTTTTGTCTCAGCTCAGGAAGGATGGCTCCAGAGCAAACTAACTTATGCAGTAGCCAAATAGCTCGCTCACAACTTTAATGCCAGTAGCTCGCAAAGTAGAATTTTTGCTCACAAGACTCCATAGCTTAGAGGGAACATTGTTCCCAACCCTGGTATTCTTTGAAGGTCACCCTTCCCAAGTACTTGCCAGGGTCAGCCCTGCTTAGCTTCCCAGATCTGACAAGAGCAGGCTTGCCTGGGGTAACCAGGTCAGGGCAACATACAGAAAGTTTAGATTAGTTCCAGTTGCACCAACTGTCTACTGGCTCAATAGAAATTATGTTCTATTTTTCTGCAAAGTCTGGCAAGAAGTAAAAAAGATGGGGAAATTCTTGTGCAGGTGAGACACCAGCCCCAGGACTGATCCATAGAAAATTACAGGAAACGGTAACTTCAGAGTAGTTAAGTGTATCTGATCAATTAACTGTATAGAAATAAGATAATTAGTTACTTACAACGAATTCTCCCTTTTCAGGATGAGCATGAAAGGAAAGAAAATACTCAGTCACTGGATGCTATATCTAAATCCTTGCTGACTAACCAGTTGATGAGAATGATTAAAAACAGCAGTGATTTCTAGCTCAGTGAGGCCAAACAAGGTAGGAGGCTGTAACATGATACCAGCTGGTCTACGTAAGTAACTTTTTCTGTCCACATCAGTATAAAGAAATGGGAGAAGCAAGACAAAAAGCCCAGCTAGATTGCTATTCAAGGAAGGCATGGACGTTCAACATTAAACTTTTCCAACTCTCTCCAATTTTAATATTAACCAAGGACTGCATTTCAGATAAAACAATAGTATAGCTGAATAAAGAACCACCTTCTCGATGGCACACACAGAACCAAACTAGCATTACATGGCAGACCCATGATTGGATCTCCTGACATTAAAACGTCCTCATGAGGGTGTGAGAGAAATATCCAAATTTCGATTGGGCTACAGTGCTGGCTGGGAGATAAGGAGGACTAACATACACCCCTTGCGTGCAATTTCCCTAATAAGAGATCCAGGAAACAAGCTCTATTGGCCATGCAGTGGGGCCGTGAGAAAGTGGGGTGTCTTTTCTCTCACTACCAAGGCTAATAGCATGTCTGGGAGGCAACTATCAGGGCAACAGCAAGAAACACACACACAAACACTTACCTCCTTCTCACCTAATGCTACAACATCAAATTGGGACCTTCCCCCCACCTTCTCCCCCTGATAGCTTTTTAATGTTAAAAGAAAACATTAAAGGCCCCAAACACAGATCTCCAACACAATGGTAGTTTGGTCCTCAAACCTCTTCTTTTGCCTTCTCCAGCAAACAGAACACCTACAAGAGGAGGGTCCTTCCGCCACTTGTGCGCTGACTCTCCTCCACTGCTTTGTTAAACAATAGAAAACCACCACGTCAAGCATTGTAGTGAAACCTTATACATGGTTTAATTGTTATTCATGGACCTATAACACCACCTTATATTGAACCATTAATTTCTCCGGAGGAACCTCCTCTTGCTTATTCTGAGTAGCAGAAGACCTCCAAAGTCTCAGGCAGCGATCCTTCCCCACTCTACACAACCAGAGACACCAGGGACAGAATCTCTAACTCTAACTGGGCTTCACCTCCCCTCTTAGACTTTCAGAAAATTCACTTTAACAGTGTTTGATACAAGTTAGAATTTGGCGGGGGGGGATGTAGAAGAGATCTTTTTCTCCTTACCTTGGTATCAGGTTTAGTGGCAGGTGTGGTATGTTTGACAAGACTTTTCATAACACTGCTGGGCCCTGGAGACCCAGGGGGTTTGAACAGCTGGCTTTTTTGCATTGTCTGAAAGAAGTTTTTGAAAGGTCGTGTGATCTGTCGAGAGAATGCATGTTCTTAGTGTCTGACTAGGTACATGAAAGAACAGATGAAGATGCCCTTGATGTTTACATACCCTGGCTGGACCAGAAGGGGACAGTGTTTTGTTTGCAGGAGGAGATGTGTTTTTTTGACTAAACGACGAAAGATCTTCATCTTTTGTAGACTGGGCAGTAGGCAGCTCATTCAGTGCTTGCTTGTAACTTTGACTCCTAAAAAGAAAACATGTACTGCACATCAGAACAAAATTCCCACCCTCAAAATGATGTGACCAAGCAAAAACAAAGATGGAAAACTGTAGGGCAGGGGATGGGAGAGAGGCCTATTAGAGCAGGCCTATTTGCTCGTCCCCACTGAAAAAGAACAAAAACATTTACAGAGCTTTGAAACAAAAACTGGGCAACACTGAGCTATAGTAAGAATTGTCAAGAATATTTTACCAACTACTTAAAAATTATTTTATTTTTAATGTGATTTATAGTCTGCCTTTCTCACTGAGACTCAAGGCAGATTACATAATGTGAGCCAGTACAATCAACAGGATGAGGAGAGACCTAATAATGTAGCAGTAACCGGAATGCAGAAACCTGAAACAAGGCATAAGTATTACACATGCCATAATTAACCATGCAAGAAACGGTATTATGGAAGTAGGAATATTTTAAAATTATACTGGTTCAGGAAGTCTAATTTTGTTTGAGACACTCTTTACTACATATGCTGATACCACTATCAGAGTTCATTGTTGTACAAATTAGGTAAGTATCCAAGTCTACTGCTAGTCCATCGTCTTACTAGGATGACACAGCTGACGTACTTAAGGTAATGGAATTCAACTTAAAGATATACTTAATACATTTCAATTTGGGAAGGGCTTTACTGTCTACCAATGGGTAAAAGCAAACTGGGTTCTGGAAATATTTAAACCATAAAGCCATGGAGAAATTTTAAATTTCTAATCTTCTAATCCTCCACTTCACCTACAGTACATTCTGTCCACAGATCAACTCAGATCAACTCTGGCTGTTCATCTTCCCACTGTTGGCCACTGTTGGCTCTTTGATGGATTATACAGCAACGCAAATAGGCACGATGCTTCCCAGGACCCATAGTTGTTGGGCCCTGAACTACTATATTTACTAATCTCATGATGTGTTCAGTAGGATCATTTTTAAGCCTTGCTCTTTATTATCTAACAAATTAAATGTAATCTTGTCTATCCATAACTGGTAAGTCAATCTTGATGTTTGTAATTATATGTATTGTGAGTGCTATTGTTACCATTATAATTTTGTTTAGAGACATTGTTCTGAGGGAGTTCCCGTTGCTGTAAAACAAGGCAGTTTTTGGAGGCACTACTTTCTGGGAGAACCCATCGAAGTGCAGTCCTGATGAAGGGATCGATAACCCACTGAAAATCTGGAGAATGGGTCGACTGCAGCTCCTCATTTAGTGTCTGCTGCAAATCTTAAGAACTGGATTCACTTGCTTTATGGACATTAGTGTTTTTCCAGTTTGGAATTGAGAAGCCTTTTCCCCACTTTGGAACAGTGAGGTTTATTCTGGGAAAGTAAAGTTTCCTTTAAGTTCTTAACTTGTCTGTGTACCAATTCTGTGTTGTATTTTTTGGCGGAGTGGTTCAGTGGGGTTTTGGGGTGTTCCTGATAGTTCTGAAAAATTTAATAGTTCTGAAGAAAATTTCTAGCAAGCTTTTAATAACACTTAACTGAAGGTGATGGCTTTAGTTACTTTAAAAAACACAAAAAACATTCTGGCTTAGCATTCAGTATGAGTTTTCCAAATGAAAAAATTAGGCTTCTGTTAGGCTTCCAAAATAATAACAAGCCAAGTGTTTTTTGTTTTGTTGTTGTTTAGGTTGCAGCATAGGTTTCCTTTAAAAAATCATGCCCTAAGTAACTAGCCACCACCAGTTGCCTTACTACCTGCCAGCCAGAGACCAAAGGACTGGGTTTCCAACCTTCCTGGGTCTAAATCAAGAAGTCAACCCTGCAAGGTGAGACACTTTCAATTTGAGGTCCAAAAACAATTACTCTGGTAGCTGTAGCCAGTAAAGCTTGAAACTTGGGAGCGGGGGTCTTTAGAGGACAGACGCTGAATTGCAGGCAGTGGAAGGTCGGTAGTTCAGCAGTTCGAGACCCGAGTGTACCGCATAACGGAGTGAGCTCCCGTCTCTAGTTCCAGCTCCTGCCAACCTAGCAGTTCAAAAGCAAGAAATTGCATGTAGAAAAATAGGTACCACTTCAGTGGGAAGGTAACAGCGTTCCGTGCGCTTGGTGTTAAGTCGTGCCGGCCACATGACCACAGAAATGTCTTCGGACAGCGCTGGCTCTTCGGCTTTGAAACGGAGATGAGCACTGCAACCCTAGTGTCGGATTCGACTGGCTTTCGAGCAAGGGAACCTTTACCTAGTACTAGGTCCCCTGCAATTCTCTCTTTTAATTGTATGGTCAAAGACCAGCATAGATAAAACACTAGAAGAAGAAGAGAAGAGAGAAGAAGAGATTGGATTTATATCCTGCCCTTCACTACCCAAGGGAATCTCAGAGCGGCTTACAAACTCCTTTCCCTTCCCCTCCCCACAACAGACACTCTGTGAGGTAGGTGGGGCTGAGAGAGCTCTTCCGGCTCTTTTTCAAGAACAGCTATGCCAGAACTATGGCTTACCCAAGGTCACATCAGCAGGTGCAAGTGGAGGAGTGGGGGAATCAAACCCGGTTCTCCCAGATTAGAGTCCGCACACTTAACCACTACACCAAAACACACATACAAACAAAGTTAACATTTTGGTGTCATTTGGTTGAAAAAACAGCCATTCCATATGGAATAAGGGAACCCAAATAACTCCCAAATTTCGGAGGGGGGGGATGGGGGGACAGACCTAATGCAAATCCCAAATATCCCTTCCCAAAACCTGAATCCAAAATCTGAATCCCTTCATATGCATCCTGGTAGGTTGGAAGAACAGACAGAAATGTTTTGACACATAAATAAAAATATATCAGTGTGCATCCTGTAACTGTTCATCTGCCAGAGCAAAGATAAGCATAGATATATTGCTGTGCTACAAATTCCTAATACAAGAGATCATCTAGTGTTCTAAGCTTCTGGTAGTTGTGTTAGAAACAGATGTAGATCAAGCCCAAGTTGGGGAAAAAAGAAAGTAATTCAAACTATGCCTTTTCTTCCCTCAAGGAGTAAGAGACATACCTGATACCTCCTTCATGGGGCTGTCTGCTCTGGGATGGATCTTCAGACCCACTGACTTGGGAGCCAGTCATCTTAATGGCAAGACTTTCTGGAGAGAAGGTTCCACAAAGGTCATTTCCTATAGCTGAAGAAGAAGAAGAAGAGATTGGATTTATACCCCACCCTTCACTTGGAGTCTCAGAGTGGCTTACAAACTCCTTTTCCTTCCCCGCCCCACAACAGACACCCTGTGAGGTGGGTGGGGCTGAGAGAACTCTGACACAAACTGCTCTTTTTCAAGAACAGCTATGCCAGAACTATGGCTTACCCAAGGTCACATCAGCAGGTGCAAGTGGAGGAGTGGGGGAATCAAACCCGGTTCTCCCAGATTAGAGTCCGCACACTTAACCACTACACCAAACTGGCTCTCCCAGCTGAGGTATCCTGACAACTGTATGCATTATCACCACTTAAGTGATGGGAGCAAAGCCTGAGCAAACAACATATGATAGGTTCAATCTGTACTTTGAGAAATGATAAATATGATTTAGGATTCTGTGGCAAGGTCAGGGGTCATTTCCTGCAGGAGAGCACAGGAGCAGAGCTCCAGCAGTAAAGAGGCCAGGGGGTGGGCACATGCAACAAGCCCCACCCCCTGCTCCCAGCAGCCCTCAGTCAGAGCAAGAAGCAGCCAGGTAAATTGCAGAGCCCCCCCAGCCCGCCTTCCCTGTGTTGGATCCCCAAGCATCGAGAATAAATCCACGTTTCCAAAGAAAGCAAAGTTTATTTCAAAGCATTGGAAAGACACTCAAACACGTTCCTTGTTAGAACTGGGTACAAGCAGTTAGGGCAAACATGATAAAGGGATTCAAGTTAGATACATAACCAATGGATAACGTTCCCGCTGGCGAGCAGGAGAAAACGGTTGCGCGCTCAGGTCCTGGGAACCAGGCGAACAGTAGACATAACACAGGTGCAGTTCTCAGGCTTGATAAGTAACAAGCTAGCAGCGAAGCATACTCTCCCCCTCACAACCTCCAGTTGTTTTACTTTGGCATTACAGCAGGAAAACACA
>NW_015164689.1:660553-660695 GCF_001447785.1 Gekko japonicus
AGGGGGTTTCTCTCACCACCTTCGGCGCAGCGGTAGAACGGCCGTGTCGCTTCGCGCCACTCACAACAGGCCGTTGTCGTTTTCCGCCGGTTCTCCCCCCAATTCCTCCTCGGACTCCGCCGTGGTCAGCTCGGGGTCTCCC
>NW_015164689.1:660849-660971 GCF_001447785.1 Gekko japonicus
TGCAGAGGTGGCGCGGGTGGTCCCTGTGCAGGTGGAACTTGCGGTTGCGGGGCATAATCTGCTAGGAAATTAGTCATTCGAATGTCCATCATCCCCGGCAACGCTTCCATCACATCGTGGAC
>NW_015164689.1:661005-680938 GCF_001447785.1 Gekko japonicus
AAGTCTGCGGCTCCCTCCTAGGATCCTGCACGGGCTCCCTCCCCCAACGGCTCAAACATCCAGTCTTCCACGTCTCTCCGATAACTCCCAGTCTCCCCCGAACTCCCGGAGTCGGGAAACATTCCTTTGTCAAAAAGACTCTCTCGAAGCCCACTGCCTCGACGGGAGTACACCTCCCGGGTGCCTTGGGTGTTGTACAAAGCCCAATCATCCTGTGCCGGTACGGCTCAAACATCCAGTCTTCCACGTCTCTCCGATAACTCCCAGTCTCCCCCGGACTCCCGGAGTCGGGAAACATTCCTTTGTCAAAAAGACTCTCTCGAAGCCCACTGCCTCGACGGGAGTACACCTCCCTGGTGCCTTGGGTGTTGTACAAAGCCCAATCATCCTGTGCCGGTGTCTTCCGCGCACCCCAGTGCGAAGGGGTTGGAGGCGGCCAAGACAGGTAGGCAGGTAGTCGGGGAATCGCTCCCCCCACAGCACCTTCCCCTGGTGCGGTAGTTGTAACAATCAAAGGTGCGGAGGTAGTTGGGACCGATCCCGTGTCCCCCTCCGTGGTAGGTAGGTCCATGCTGACTTTCCCTCAGCACGCTTTGTCCCTCTATGTGCCTAAGAATTCGACCTTGGATTACAATTTCTACTAATGTCCCTGGGACAGGTGTTAGGCTGACTGGTTCCTTGCTGGTGTTGGATCCCCAAGCATCGAGAATAAATCCACGTTTCCAAAGAAAGCAAAGTTTATTTCAAAGCATTGGAAAGACACTCAAACACGACAAGGGATTCAAGTTAGATACATAACCAATGGATAACGTTCCCGCTGGCGGGCAGGAGAAAACGGTTGCGCGCTCAGGTCCTGGGAACCAGGCGAACAGTAGACATAACACAGGTGCAGTTCTCAGGCTTGATAAGTAACAAGCTAGCAGCGAAGCATACTCTCCCCCTCACAACCTCCAGTTGTTTTACTTTGGCATTACAGCAGGAAAACACAATGGCCAGCTGGCAGGGACAGGGATCACATATGTACAAACAGAAGTCACACAGAACAACATGGCAGCTTGCTGACACCCTGGCCCATGCCGAGGTGCAGGGCCCGGGATAGGCCTCTGGAGCCCCCCGCTGCCTTTCCCAGCTCGCCTGCCTCGGCGGACGGCCCGGGAAAGGCCTACAGAACCTCGGCAGATGGCCTGGGAAAGGTCTACAGAGCCCCCACTCCTTTCTCCCTCCTCTGCGAGGACAGATCTGCACGCTCCCCCCCCCCCAATAGCTAGCAATCCAAAACAGTCCAGTGGAGCCTGAGCGGTGGGTGTTGCCTTCTAACACACTTCCGGTGATGTCAGGGTGTGTGGCATATGCAAATAAGTTATGCTAATGAGTTATGCTAATGAGCTCCTGCACCTCTTTTTCTTCAAAATGACCCCTGGGCAAGGTTCTAGCATTTGGAATGAAAAGGTACTGCATTCTAGCATGTACAAGTACAAGCACTTTAAATCTTGTGAATGATAGCCATAAAAACACTCAACTCCGCTCTGTCCAAAATTGTTAATGAGACAAGGAATTCAGAACAAAAAAAAAAACTGACATAAAAAAATCTAACAGTGCTGCAGTGGATTGGTGGGGATTCCAACATTTAAATACCTACAGTTTTACCAAGTCCTATACTGTACTACGCTGATGTGTTTACCTTTATTGCAGATTTTCCCCTTCTCCATCTCAGGTTGATCTGGATTTTCTGTAGCAACCAGACTAGGTACATCTAGAGTACAGGGTGTTTTTTGTAGCATCTCCAGTTCCTAAAGAATAAAAAACAATGTAGTGCAAATACAATGACAGGACTTCCAATAGCTTCCAAGTTAGATGCCTAAATTTAATCTGCAAATGGAGATGCCAGCTCCTTCCAATAATTTACTAAGAAGCCTCAACAATTCATGTAATTGTTTCGGTATTTTCCCACTTGGTCCATCAAGTTCAGTATTATCTACTCAGACTGGCAGTGGCTCTTCCATGTCTCAGTCAGAGGTCTTTCACATCAGTTAGTGCCAGATCCTTTAACTGGAGATGCCAGGTATTGAACCTGAGACCTTCCATATACCAGGAGATGCTCTACCTCTAGGCCACAGCCCTTCCTTACTTGCATTAGATGATGAACACCACCAGTTCTACTGTACAAGGTACAAGTTCACCTTGAAATACAATCCTAAAGGCCCTGCAATGAATTACTTTTACAAAAGTTAACTAAAAGATGCAGAGAGGTAGAAATAAATATTAGAGAAAAAGCTACTTCCCAAGATGAAGAGGTGGAATTAACATCAAACCCCATGAGGCCCAAGACTAATGCCTCCCCCCCCCCAGTCACACTGATCCTATGCAAAATCAGATGCAGCTAAACCTATTTATTTAAATGGATTTATCCATTTCTGGCTCTGAACAGGATCCCACTGCAGCCTCCCAAAATTTAACCTGAGGCATAACTTGAGGCAAAATTTAACTTGAGGTCGCCAGCAACATTGATACAATGGACGACTGAAACAGAGTAGACCCATTCACTGATCCAAGTAACAGAGATTTTTGTTTGAGATAGTACCCTGAATTCAGATAAGAAGCAGGGAAAATCGGACAAATCACCACCAAGTGTAATATAACAGGCACCTCACCAAGACCTTACCTCATCAGACTGAGCATTCTGTAGCAAGGGAAGCCTAAAGGGAGGCATTTTGACAAAGTGTTACTCCACCCAATTAATTCCAAAAAAACCTTACAATCTTTCAGATTAAAAACTGTAGGGAGGGACTTCAAAAGAGTGTTATATGGTTCACTCAAAAATTTTGACAGCTAATACAGACAATATCCCCACTCTACAGTATTGTTTAGCCATCTATTCCTTTATGCCCCTTACACTACGCCCACAGAAGACTAAGACAAAGAAGAAGAGATTGGGTTTATACCCCGCCCTTCACTACCCAAAGGGAGTCTCAGAGCAGCTTACAAACTCCTTTCCCTTCCCCTCCCCACAACAGACAGGTAGGTGGGGCTGAGAGAGCTCTGACAGAAACGGCTCTTTTTCAAGAACAGCTGTGCCAGAACTATGGCCCAAGGTCATCCAGCAGGTGCAAGCAGACGAGTGGGGAATCAGACCCAGTTCTCCCAGATTAGAGTCTGCGCACTTAACCATTACACCAAACTGGCTCTCAACACCGAACTGGCTCTCAGATTTCAATGGGCTTAGACTGGAATAACTCTGCATAGGTCTGCACTGTTAATGTCTGCTTAGTCTTTGCAGGGCATTTTAATGTATTATAGCTATTTATGCAGCAGAAAGCATAAATTGATTTACAGGAAGTCTTACCACTGCCCATGTCAACAGTCAGCCTTCTGAACAGCTATGCCTTAACTTAAACCTGAAGTATGATATAAAGATAAAGGTAAAGGTTCCCTTGCTCGAAAGCCAGTTGAATCCGACTCTAGGGTTGCGGTGCTCATCTCCGTTTCAAAGCCGAAGAGCCAGCACTGTCCGAAGACATTTCCGTGCTCGTGTGGCTGGCATGACTAAACACCAAGGCGCACGGAACGCTGTTACCTTCCCACTGAAGTGGTACCTATTTATCTACTTGCAATTTCTTGCTTTCGTACTGCTAGGTTGGCAGGAGCTGGGGCCAGAGATGGGAGCTCACTCCGTCATGCGGCACACTCGGGTCTCGAACTGCTGAACTACCGACCTTCCACAGCCTGCAGTTCAGCGTCTTAACCACTTGGGGCACCGCAGCTCCGAAGTATGATATACAGCTATCTTAACTTTAGAAGAGGTTAACTTCTCTCATATGAGGGGGCTTGTGAAGAAGAAACTGAAAGGAAAGGTAAGGAGGGTCAAATCTCTTCGGGAAGCTTGGAGACTATTTAAAACGACAATACTGGAACCTCAGATACAATGTATACTGCAGGTTAGGAAAGGTACAAATAGGTATTTAAAAAGGCCTGCATGGTTAACAAACAAAGTAAGAGAAGCAGTAAATTGTAAGAAGGATTCCTTTAAGTGGTGGAAAGCTAGTCCAAGTGAGTTACATAAAAGGGAGCACAGGCTTTGGCAAATAAAATGGAAGTCGGTAATCAGACAGGCAAAAAGGAACTATGAGGAACATATTGCAAAAAACATAAAGACCAACAATAAAAATTTATTCAAATACATTAGAATCAGAAAACCAGCCAGGGAGGCAGTGGGGGCCTTGGATGACCAAGGAGTGAAAGGATCACTAAGAAATGATAGGGAAATGGCAGAGAAGCTGAATGCATTTTTTGCCTCAGTCTTCACTGTGGAAGGTAGGAGGTGCTTGCCCACTCCACAATCGCCAGTTTCAGGAGGGGTGTCAAAAGACCTGAGTTGGATTGAGGTGATGAGAGAGGAGGTCCTGTGACTGATGGAGAAATTAAAAAACAGACAAATCACCAGGCCCAGATGGCATACATCCAAGAGTTCTGAAAGCCCTCAAATGTGAACTTTTCTCCTGACAAAAATATGCAATTTATCACTAAAATCTGCCTTCATTCCGAAGGACTGGAAGGTAGCTAATATTTAAAAGATCTTTAAAAGAGGATCCAGAGGAGATCTAGGAAATTACAGGGCAATCAGTTTAATGTCAATACCAGGTGAACTCGTGGAATCCATTATTAAAGATAGAACATTGATGAATGAAAGCTATTGAGGAAGAATCAGTATGGATTCTGTAAGGGAAAATCTTGTCCCACTAGCCTTTTAGAGTTATTTAAGAGGGTGAACAAACATGTGGACAAGGGTAACTGAGTAGATGTTGTTTACCTAGACCTCCAGAAAGCTTTTAATGAAGTTGCTCATCAAAGGCTCCTGTGTAAACTCAGTAGTCATGGGATAAGAGGACAAGTCCTCTCGTGGATTAAAAACTGGTTAATTAACAGGAAACAAAGTATAAACGAGCAGTTTTCACAGTGGAAGGTGGTAAGCAGTGGGATACCCCAGGGTTCAATCCTTTTAAACTTGTTCATTAATGATTTGGAGTTGGGAGTAAGCAATGAAGTGGTTAAATCTGCGGATGACACTAAGTTCTTCAGGGTGGAGAGAAGCAGGGAGGACTGGGTGAGTGGGCATCAACATGGCAAATGAGGTTCAATGTGGGCAGAGTGCAAAGTAATGCACAATGGAACTGAAAATCCTAACTATAAACATACGTTGATGGGGTCCAAACTGGCGGTAACTGACCAGGAAAGAGATCTTGGGAATCGTGTGATAGCTAATTAATTCACTGAAGATGTTGACTCAGTGTGTAACTGTAATAAAAAAGGCAAATACTATGCTGGGGATTATTAGGAAGGGGATTGAAAACTAATCAGCCAGTATCATAATGCCCCTGTATAAATCTACGGTGTGGCCTCATTTGGGCTACTGTGCACAGTTCTGGTCACCACACCTCAAAAAAGATATTATAGCATTGGAAAAAGTGCAGAAAAGGGCAACTAAAATGATTAAGGGGATGGAACACCTTCCTTATAAAAAGGTTTAAAGAGGTTAGGGCTCTTTAGCTTGGAAAAACAAAGACTGAGAGGCGACACGATAGAGGTTTACAAAATTATGCATGGGACAGAGAAGGTAGAGTAAGAAGTACTTTTCTCCCTTTCTTACAGTGCAAGAACTCGTGGGCATGCAATGAAATTAATGAGCAGTAGGCTTAGAACAGATAAAAGGAAGTACTTCTTCAAGCAAAGTGTAATTAACATGTGCGGGCAGCTACAAGCATGGACAGCTTCAAGAGGGAACTGGATAAGCATATGGAGCAGAGGTCCACCAGTGGCTATTAGCCACAAGGTATAGATAGGAACTCACAGGCTGGGGCAGGTGATGCTCTGTATTCTTGGTGCTTGGGGGGGGGCAAAAGTGGGAGGGCTTCTAGTGTCCTGGCCTCAGTGATGGACCTCCTGATGGCACCTGGTAGTTTTGGCCACTGTGTGACACAGAGTGTTGGACTGGATGGGCCACTGGCCTGATCCAACATGGCTTCTACAATGCACCCATTTCCAGTGCATCTTTGGCATGCTTTGGGAAGAATCAACATGTAGTTAGGTGAGGCAAAGACAAGGCAATGTTTAAGACAAGTAGGAGCAAGTCGTGTTGACATAAAGCCACAGATAGTCTCACAGTGGCACCCAGTTCCTCCAGCAGTTGTTGCCTGGTCAATAAGCAGCCTGCACCAGCCTTAGAACCACTGCAACAACATACTTCATGTAACTCCAGAACACATAATATTCTGGCAGCACTGAGATTTGAAAGGCATCAAGCCATTTAGGAGCAGGGAGTAGAAATATGAGAGACCCACTGTTTCTCCCATGGATGTTCCTGCACAAAAACTGGTTAATTAATGTGATGAATAATAATTCTAAAACTTAAAATGGAAAGCATGGAGCACACAGCTCATATAAAATACAAAAAGCCCCCAAAAGAAAACAAACTACACCCCCGCACACACACACAAATAAGCAAATATGTGCACAGGCTCAACAGGCATACGCCATACACTCAAAACTCAAAACACTTCTCTCACTTCCCCCACAGCCGAAACAACAGTATTAGTTCCTTAAAGGAGGGAAATGGTAGTGAAGAAAGTGTGAGATAAAGGTAAAGGTAAAGGTTCCCTTGCTCGAAAGCCAGTCGAATCCGACTCTAGGGTTGTGGTGCTCATCTCCGTTTCAAAGCCGAAGAGCCAGCGCTGTCCAAAGACGTTTCCGTGGTCATGTGGCCGGCATAACTAAACACCAAGGAGCACGGAACGCTGTTACCTTCCCACCGAAGTGGTACCTATTGATCTACTTGCAATTTCTTGCTTTCGAACTGCTAGGTTGGCAGGAGCTGGAACTAGAGACGGGAGCTCACTCCGTCATGCAGCAGCACACGGGTCTCAAACTGCTGAACTACCGACCTTCCACAGCCTGCAGTTCAGCGTCATAACAAAAGGAAATCAGTCAGTGTGAGAAACCCTTTGAACTGTTCAATAAAATTGAGCAAAGTTAAAATACTAGAGCTGAGATACAAGAAATCAGAATAAATAGATAAAAGGAATTAAAATGGGTAAAAGCTAAGACAGTATAAGATAAAAAAATAAAAGCCCTAGAAATGGAGCACTGCCTCATGTCCCGCAACAATGCTCCAGGACTTGCGCTTCTTGCTTCTTAAAACCTTTACTTCTCCCCCCACCTCCTAAAATGAAGAAGGGAAGGAGGGAGGTAGAAGCAAAATAAATATAAATCTAAAAGTACTGAAGCTAAAACAAAATGAAACTACTACCTCTCAGCAGAGCACAGCCTACAAGTCTCTAATCCCTCTCCCCGATTTATGTTCCTACCTTACTGAAGAGTCACACTGCACCTTCCAGATATTTATCCACAAGTGGATATGTAATTATTGCAAGAAGATTTTCTCTGCAACCCTAAAGAAAGTAATCCTAATCTCCACTTTTAAAATACACACCTGATTGAGCAAGGAAACCATTTCAACACCAAATACTGGAAACAGACCAAAAATACCCTTCAGGAACTATTATTCTACATTAGCAAAAATGTCCTGCCCACGCAAAGGTGGGATGTAAAATCAGTAACAATATAAAGTGACATAAAGCATGCTGAAATATTGCTTACATTATGTATAATAAACTGGTATCAATGAGCACCATTTAAACCATACCATAGAACAATTATATTTTACATTTCATTATGGATCCATTCTTTGCTCAAACTTCGGATGGTTACGTAGAGGGACATTAACAAAACTGGAGTCCAGTGGCACCATTAGGACAACGAGGTTTTTTCCCAAGGTATGCACTTTCGTGTGCACACACACTTCCTCAGATACGTGTCTGAGGAAGCGTGCATGTACACGAAAGCTCAAATCTTGAATAAAACCTCGTTATCTTAAAGGTGCCCCACTGGACTCCAACTTTGTTCTAGTGCTTCAGACCAACGTGGCTGCCCACCTGGATCTATAGAGGGACATGACACTCTTGTTTGAAAGGAGGTCTGACTCATGTAGCTCTTTGCCCAGTGTCAACTCTAATCTCTTTCCCAGGCTTCTGCAGTCTCAGGGCTAGCAGTAGTTAAAGCAAAGCTTTTGTGGACTGTGGAGAAACGCCATTTTATGCCTATGTTTAAGTTGGGGTGGGCCAGATAGGAGGGGACCATCAAGCCTGAGGCAGGCCTTGGCCTAGTCTCCTCCTCATTCCCCCCCTCCTGTCTCCAACCAGTAGTCTGAGGGCAGCTCCCTAGAGAGGACAGGAAGTCCATCAAGGCTGTGAGGAGATCTGCCCCAGAATGCTGCAGGAGGGAGAGCCACTTCCTGGGCGGGAAGGGCTGTTTGATATAGTGGAGCTTTTGGGTAGGAAGCCAGTCTATGAGAATTGAGGTCGGCCTGCCTGAAGTCTGGAGCCAGTCAGGCTGTCGGCCGGAGTCTGCAGGAGGCAGAGGCCATGTTGGGAGTTGGGCTAATCTAACTTCCTCCAGTGGAAGCAAGTCATGTGCCTGCCCTGCAGACCATCTAGACAGGGTGTGTGTAGAGAAGGGAGAGATGGAGCCATTTATTCTTCACCTTTATTTTGATTCTTCAGTTCACTGTTAATATGCCTGTATATAGTTGAGTGGTTTCAAAATAAATCCTTTTACTGTTGACCCTGAGAAGTCCCTCTGTACCGCATAGTTCCCTCAGCCGCTTGGACACGCTAGGAGTGGGTTGGGGACTCCCGATGATTGCCAGGAAGCCCCAAGGTGGGTTCCTAGCGACATCAGAGGGAGCTTAGGAGGCCAAGACAGGGACAGTGGTGGCAGCAATACCCGGAGGCAGTGGTGAAAAACTGCCCCTTCAGGTGCCAGGGCAGGCAAAGGAGGGGTGGGCAGAGCGGGGCCTGCCAGCTGGCGTGGGCCCGTTCCGCCACATGGACCTTAGAAGACTTCTGTGAATGGGATCAGAGATGCAGACAGCAGAAAACCAGACTGAGGTCTTCATAAAAGGATTGAAGTCCAGTGCACTGCATTCAGAATATGCTATCAGCAACTGCCCAAGATGGGACCTTCTCCTGGCCCCTGTGATGTCCCTGGGCTCGTCTGGACCACCACAAGCAAACATGATATTGGCTCCAACTTCTGGGTTCACTACCATTCCAGTGGCTGCTCCAGCTCCCTATAGGCCACAGCCAAACAACTGGATGAAGTACAGCACCACCGTATCACCAAGGAGCCCTTTTAAGGGGCCACTGCTGACAGCTACAGCGTGGCCAAACTGGCAAAAGGGGACAGGTATGAGAATGCAGGGCAGTCTTCTGGGCTTGCACACAGCTAAACATGACCCATATAAAGAGGCCAAACAGCAGGCCAGGGATGAGGGTCCAGGTTCTTTTCAAGTTTCAAGAGGAAAGACTTAGGAAGAAAGGAGGAGGAGGAACAACAACTCCCTTACCTCTCAGCATATCAAATGACAATTTAAGTGCTTTCTTTTAATCTGCATCACCTCACCTCTAAGTCTCAGCTTTACTGAATTAGTGTGGCAAAATTACTTTTCATGTTGAAAATATTTTGCTTAATTCACAGATTAAAAATGGATTCCAAAATTTTTGGAGAACTGTTTGAGCTAGGTTTTAAAGTTTCTGTTTGGTAAAACTAACTCACCCATTTTTACTTGTTTCATCATCCACAAACACTTCAATGGAACTATGGCCTGAAAGAATAATATAAAATAAAAATCACTTGATCAAATGCTTTAAGTGCAAGACATCACACACAGCATCTCCATGTCAAGCCCACCTCATCTTTAATGTGTCATGATGTTGGAACATGAGGAAAAATGCTCTTTGTAACTTGGAATAGAGTGATACTCCAAGATGCTGCAGGAACTCAACACCACCTCAAAATGCAGGCAATGTCTCGATGATTAGATATGCTAACACACCCTTGACACACGAAAGGATCCAGTTGGCAATCAGTCCATCAAAAACCAGCAGATCATATTGGTTCAATCCACTCGTTGTCTCATAGTCTTTTATAGAAAAGCTTTTTTAAATCTAAGAGTAGTGATACAGAGAGATTCTTTGTTCAGACTGATTAAAACATCTAAGGTTACAACTTGTATAGGTAAAACAACAGGACAAACTCCCATGATCCTCTTCATGCATTTCCTTGCACCAACTGGTCCATTTGAAGTGTAAAGATCCTCCCCCCCCCATTCCCATGAGAAAGTTAACACCAGCCAACCGTTCGGAGCCCGCTTGACACTCACTTTTCAACACTTCAAAAATATAAATATAGGCCCCAAACCCCAGAATTTTGCAACAGAGACTCCCTCACTACTCCCCCTGTGCAGCCTTCCACACAGGATCCTCAGAGATATGGAGCTGACCTCATTCTCTGCCCTGCTTCCTTCTCCTTTGCTCTCCTGCCACCTAGGACTCCCCCCCCCACTCTCTCATCACATCAAGACAGGCTTGTATGTTTTCATTTGCCCTCCTATACTGGGTGCTTTTATTGCTTATAGGTGCTAGGTTGTCAAGGGTTAATAATAATAATAATAAGAGAAGAGATTGGATTTATACCCTGTCCGTCACTACCCAAGGGAGTCTCAGAGCAGCTTACAAACTCCTTTCCTCTTCCCCACAACAGACACCCTGTGAGGTAGGTGGGGCTGAGAGAGCTCTTGACAGAAACTGCTCTTTTTCACGAACAGCTCCTATCAGAACTACGGCTTGCCCAAGGTCATCCAGCCAGGTGCAAGTGGAGGAGTGGGGAATCAACCCCAGTTCTCCCCGCGCACTTAACCACTACATCAAACTGGCTCTTTGTAACTCTGCTCTGAGGATGTGGGTTTTTCTGCAAGACAGAGGCATCTCTCTGAGAACCTCCTGCTTTCCTTGATCTATTTCTAAATGAAGATTTAGACTCTGATTCTACTTTTCATCTGCTTTATTTTCTGGGAACCTCCCCATTCCCATAGGGAAGCGCTACAACCAAATTCTGGACCTTGGTATACACAGACAGTGGTCACTAATTTCATTTTACCTGGATACATGAGGGGGTTGCTCTTAACACACAACAGGGGGTACCCAAAGAGTTGAGGGTGACCCACAGGTAGGCCATTTAGGTAACACAAAAGACGAATACAATTTAGCTTTCAGGCAGCTAACCATCCACACTATGCTGATAATATCCAGACCTCTGGAGTGATAACATTCACATATATTTGTATGAGCTACATTGCTTGCTCACTGTTTTATGCTCTTTTCATGGGTTGTAATAAAAAGATATTGCACTAGCCCCAGTTTTATAATTTTTCTATGAACCAACACAGCAGCCTTTTATTTTTGTTTACTTTAAGAAATATCAAATTTACCAGGGGGGTGCTGTACAACTGGAGAATGACGACTTTGGATTTGTCACTTGCTGTACAATCACTAGACGATGCTCTCAAATTTGACTTCTACTGATACCGTTAACTTAATGACTACCTAAAACCACCATTCAGTATATCTTGAAACCTGTTTTGTACCTAAAATCATGTAATTCAATTTAGTCTACAATACATCAAGCAGACATCTTAAGCCTCTACAAACTGCAGACCAGGGTATCCGTCATCACACATACCATGAAACATTTTCTCCCAATCCTCTCATTTGTTTGCATATTGTATATCCAGCCTGATGAAGAGTTCTCAGAGAATTAAAAGCTTGCTCACAGTTTTGGTTGTCCCTCATAAAAAGGTATTGCACTGCAGTTATTTCAGCAGTGATTCCTATTTCCTATATCTAACATTAGAGATAGCCTCTCTGCTACTCAGTTTTCATGTTATAGCTCTTTCAGCCAGCCATAACATTCTCTAATTGCAACAACTGCATCCATTTAAGGAGTACAGTACTAGACAGACTTGTAAGTAAGCTGGGCAAAAATTAAGGGCACAGCTTCATTTACTGTCTATAGCATGCGAAGTGTGTCAGGTCTGCTATGGGTTACCTAGAAGGCGATTTGTCCTCAAAGGGCCTTCATCGTGCATGATAAAGGAGCAATGTATGCAACAGGTTAGATGTCAGACAACTGGGGAAGCTTGCTGTTATACAAGATCATCAACATTCTCTTCTGTGCAGTTTCTAGGCCCTTAAAGGAAGCTAAAGGCACTACATGCAGTAGAAATGGCTGCCAGATCTTAAGATACAGCAGTTAGAGTGACACAGTCATTTCCACACAAACATATTTGAGCTACCTATTCCTTACATGCCTTAAGGTTACATACTGAGAATGACCAGAATCTGCCTCCAAGACTTAATTTGCTTTACTTACAGCTTACTCGACTAGAGGTGGATGGAGAGCTCCAAGCCGGTTTCTTTTTGGCAATCGACTTGCTGACGGATTTCCGAATCATGCTTTTCCTTTTGCTGGTCAGTGAGTATTTCTCGACAAGCGATACTCTCCTGTTCTTGTGGGGTCGACTTGAAGGGCGATGGCCTGATCGGGAGCCTCCAGAGGTTCCAGTGCTGTCTTTTAAATCCTGAGACGCGGCCCCCTCTTGCACCAGATTATTACCTACTTGTTGGCCTAAGAACAACTCTCCTGCACCTGCAGGGGTCACATTTAAATATGGTTTTGGAGTAGAGGTACTCAGCCTGGATGCATCCCAGTCTTTTCCAGTCCTTGCTGGATCAAGGGGATTTGGCAGCACGACTGCAGAGACATCCAAAACACCTGCAACTCCAGTAGCTCCAACCCTGTCAGCAAAATGGCCATCTGGCCACATGGTGGAGACTTCAGGGACACTGCGTGTTTCCTCATCCATTGTTCCTTTTACTTCAGTATTTTTGTTAAAGTCACCACCAAGTGCTTTTTCTTCAACTGGATGCATAACTGTCTTGTGACATTCTGTTTCTAAAGCTTCCTTTGTGAAAAAGTTTGTTTTACAAGATGCTGTTAACTCCAGATTCTCTTTGCTCGGGAAAAGTTCAATAGAGGAGGATGGTTTTACGCCACTTCGTCTTTTTGAGAGTCTTAAGAAAAAAGAAAAAAAAAACCATTTAAAATTATTATTCAGCTTCAAGCCATAAGGTGGCACTAAGAACTGCAGAACAAGTTCCATATTATCTTTCTAGAGGTATGTCAGTTTTCCGGAGGACTCTTCTACAACTGTGCATTACCATACCAAATCCCTACATATTTTCTCTGACTGGCTGTACATATTAAATTAACAGTGGACTGCAGCTGCCATCACCGTGTTGGCTTTATTTCCTCTCACTTCTCTCTCCAATGTATTTTTTAAATTACGCCTCTACTCCCCTACACTTGGGCTTCCTATGTGTGGTTGGTTCCACCTCCTTTGGCAGCCATTTTGTAGTTGCGCTCACCACTCTGTGTCAGAATTCCAGTGGTGCCCGCAGCTCAAAAAGGTTGGGGACCCCTGCTTTAAACAAGGAAATGTACATCCCCATTGCACATTCATTACCATGGGCACAGAGGCACCACATTTGCACCCACCATGTGATGACAGGAGGTTCCCCTTAACATCTGCTAATAGTGCAACTTGGCTACTGGACCATAAGCCTACACACTTTCATTTGGAAGTGAGTTACACTGAACTCATCAGGACTTGTGAATAAACATGCATAAGACTGGGCTGTGCGTGTTTACCCCAATCTATACACATTAACTAAATACAACGTATTGTTATGTATAGACTACTTCCTAACTCCTCTCAAAAATAAAAGTAGAATGTTGCTATCAACAGGAATGCATCCAGCTTTAATCTAGAATCGATGGAGGAAGTTTGCACAAAAAAGAGAAACAATATGCTAAACTCACATCATGTTTGGTGGAAGAAGTGGAAGAAACAGAAGTCACACGAGCAAACATGTTTTGACAAATCTACCCTTACCTAGCCTTTGACAACTCTAATTCCTAAATGAATAGGAAAAATGAAGGCTGAACGACAGTTAAGGTGAATATAATAGAAACACATATGCAGCTCTTTTGTACACAAGAACAGACAAGTAGCTTGCTTGGGATAATAAGCAAACCCAGAAATATTAAGAACTGGTTCTCGGGACAGCAAACACACACAAAATCAATATCGCCAATTAAAACACAACAGCAAATCTACTTGTTTATTATAACTGCTGTGTGAAATCTTATAAAAACTTCTATGAGGTTATTTATGTTATACTATATAATATAATAGATAAGCGATAAGATAAAAATGATAATACAGTATGAGAAAATGGTAGACTATACTGAGTAGGTCATTATATAGACTTCTTAATATGTCATATATATTTTAAGCTATACCATATATATCATGTTATACATTTGTTAAGCCATTATACCATTCAAGTGGAGACCCACAAGAAACTTGCGGGATGGTTATCTCAATCCTCACACCTTTGCTTCTTCCCCTCTCCCCTACCTCTCTTCCTTCTTCTCTGCCTTTTCTTCCTCTCTATCTCTCCTCCATGCATGTTACCTCCTCTCTTTTTGCCCCTTCATCATTATCTTTGTTTTTCTGCCTCCCCACCTCATCACGTTTTCTCTTTCTGCCCCCATCACTCGCCCAGCCTCCTGCCTGCTTCCTCCCCGAACCCACACAGCAGTAGCAGCAGTTGTGGCAGTGCTCCCACCCACCTACTTCCTCTATCCCCACAGCAGCAGTGGCAGCTCTCAGGGAATCACAACGGAACTCCCAGCTACAGAGATCAATTCACCTTAGGGCTGACAATCTCCAGGTTGAGAAATTCCTGGAGATTTGAGGGTGGAGCCTTGGGACAGTGAGGCTTGGTGAGGCCAGTAGCCTCAGCAGGGTATAATGCCATAGACTCAACCCTCCAAAGCTGTCATTTTATCCAGGGGAACTGATCTCTGTCACCTGGACAACAATTGCAATTCTGGGTGATCTCCAGCCCTCACCTGGAGGCTGGCAATGGTAGTTCTCATGGAGGAAATGGCTGGTTTGGAGGATGGAGTTCATGGCATTATACTGGTCTGAAGTTCCTCCCCTCCTCAAACCCTACTTTCCCCATGCTCCACCCTTCAAATGTCCAGGAATTTCCAAACCAGGAGTTAGCAACCCTATTTCCTTTCCACCCAACAGCCAACCTACCTTTATCTCCCTCTCTGTCTTCAGCTTTCTGTGTCTCCACACCCCTTCCCCACAGCCTCTACCTAGGAAAATTACAGTCTTTTTCCACAGTGGGGACCAAAGCAGCTTACATTATTCTTGCCTCCTTTTTATCTGCACAATAACCCTGTGAGGTTGGTTAGGCTGAAAGTGTGTGATTAGTCCAAAATCACCCAGTCAGCTTCCTCCACAAGATGGGGATCTGAACCTGGATCTCACAGACCCTACATTGAAGATCTAACTGCTGCACCACACTGGCTTTCATTGGGTGGCTGCTGTTGAACAGTAGCAAGCAGCCGGACCTGGTTGAGTCATGCAAATCGGGTGGTATCAAGTCACCTAGAGGGTGCTACCTAGGGATGCCAGCCGGGGATCCCCTGGAATTACTGCTCATTTCCAGACTACAAAGATAACTTCCCATGGAGAAAATTGATGCTTTGGAAGATGGAGTCTATGGCATTGTACCCCACTGAGGTCCCTTTCCTCCCCAGGGTCTACCCCCAAATGTCCAGGAGTTTCCCAGCCTGGATCTGGCAACCTTAACCCCCCCATCCCCTGCCGGTGGCCAGGGGGGACCTGGCAACCCTAGACTGCTGCCAGGCCTAAGGTTGCCAACTTCCAAGTGGGACCTGGAGACCCCCCCCCCACAATTGCAACTGAACCATAGTCAGCAGAGATCAGACTCAAAAAAATCCCTGGAGAAAATAGCTGCTTTGGAGGCTGAACTCTGTGGCATTATACCCAGATGAGGCCTCTCCCTTCCCCAAACCCAGCCCTCCTTAGAGCCCACCACAAAATCTCTAGGAATTCCTCAGCCTGGCACTGGCAACCCTTGTCAGACTTGGCTTCAAGGCTCCCTCCCTGAAAGGCCAAAATAGGCCTGGAAAGGGCCCTCCCCCTACCTTTTACTGACAGAGCCAGTTAGAAGGCCCCCCCAACATTCTAATCTCTCACAGTTGATGCCTGAAGTAGATCCCTGCAGATGCCATTTCAAAAGGTATTGGGGGGGATTCAATTGTCCCTGAAAGGTTTTTTTGTGTGTTTTTTTTACTTCTTGGATTTTTCTGCAGGCCCAGGAAGTCTCTTGAGAATGTAGAAAAAGCTGTTGGGGGAGAGCGAGCCCTCTGTTGTTGGAAACAAGTATCTGCACAGGGGGAAAAAGCCTCGCTATTAGATATATAGATACTTTTTAATATTGACATATATATTCAGAAAAATGATTGTCCTCGATATCTGTAAAATTCGCCTCACATGTTTTTAGTAATTATATTTCCTCTGTGTTTTTTTCCTACTCCTTTCTTTCTGTATCCCTTATAATAAAAAATTTAAAACAGAAAACCCACAACATCAAATAAAGAAAAGAAACTAGAATCACATAAGCATGTTAAAAACTCAACACCCATGAGGGAGAATTAATCTCCCTAGCACATTTTTATCATGTTCTCTCCTCAAGGAGCTCAGGGTACAGTACATTATTCTACCTTTCCCATTTTATCCTTGCTATAATCGTGAGTGATAGTTTAGGCTGAAACTGCATGACTAGCTCAAGGTCATTCAGCAAACTTCATTGAGAGGTGTAGATTTAAACCAGGACCTCTCAGATCCTTGTCTGACATACTAAACACAGCACAAAGTATATCAAATGCCTAGGTAGATATGATTTAACTCACTAGCTAAAAGCAATTTGATCAGGTGCCATGCAAAAACCTGAAGGGAAGGGTGTTCAACAAACGGGGGGCCACCACTGAAAAAGACTCTTTCCTCATCTCAGAAGGTGGAGGCACACAGAGATGCTTTGACAGACAGGCACCTAATGATCTATGTCAGTGATGGCGAACCTTGTAGAGACCAAGTTCCCAAACTGTGACCCAAAACCCACTTATTTATCGCAAACTGCCAACATGGCAATTTAACCTGAATACTGAGGTATTATTTTAGAAAAAACAACTCATACATTAACTTAAGATGATCCAAACAAAGTAAGGAAAGCAATCCGAAATGCTTTCATTTACTTAAAATTATTTGGCAGATAATTCGACACTTTAATGACGGTCTGGGCCTGGCTGGGGCGATGGCACATGTGCCCACAGAGAGGGCTCTGAGTGCCACCTCTGGCACCCGTGCCATCGGTTCGCCACCACTGATCTATGTCCTCTGGATGCCACCAAAGTACTAAAAACAAATGTTTCTAATCAGGTTTTACCTTTTTCTAGTCAGTTCTGTATTGTCATCTTTAAAAGATGAAGAGCGCTTCTTCTTCTTCCGGTGCCTCTTCTGTGATGGTGTTTTGGGCATCAGTGCAGGCTCGTTACTGAGACTGCTGCTCAAACAAAATCAAATTCATTGCAATTAGCATGCAAAAAAGTAATCAGGTCTGAAAGCACATCTTAAAAGTACCATGAGTATAACCTCAGTTTGTGGGTTCTGTGGGCAGAACCTGGAATGAATCTCTCCTATATTATAAAAGGGTTTTGGGTGCCAGAATTCTAAAATGCGCCCCGTTAGTGTATGGGCGGAAAAAATGCCACTCAGAAGACGCTGCCTGCGATGACTGGCTCCCTCACCGAACCTGGCCTGCCATTGGCTGGGTGGCTGGGAGGGGAGGGAGCCAGTCATCGCCGCAAGCCAGCGTCTTCTGAGCGGCAATTCTTCCGCTCATAGACTAACTGGCCACATTCAGGACAGCGGCGAACGGAGCCGTTAGGCTCCGTCCGCCGGTCCTCCCCTCACCCGCCCGCACTCCAGGCAGGCGGACGAGGCCTCCAGGGCCCGTCTGCCGGCTCCCCCCACCCCCCGCCCCCAGTCCACACCGGCGGACGAGCCCTCCAGGGCCTGTCCGCCACCTCCTCCAGGGCCCATCCGCCGGCTCCCCCTACCCTCCTGCACCCAGTCCAGGCCGGCGGACGAGCCCTCCAGGGCCCGTCCACCGGTTCCCCCCACCCCCCGCCCCCCAGTCCAGGCCGGGTCCGTTCCACTGGGTCCGCTCCCCCCCTCCTTTTTCTCTCTCTCCCCTCCCAACATTCTCTCTCTCACTCACTCTGTTTCCCCCCTCTCTTTGTTTCTCTGCCCTTCTTCCTTCTCAACTATCCTTCGTCCCATTCACTCTCTCTCACTCTCTGTCTTTCTACCCATCTTCCTTCCTTCCTTCCTTCCTTCCTTCCTTCCTTCCTTCCTTTCATTCTTCCTCCCTTCCTTCCTAGCTTCCTTCCTTCCTTTCCAAATTACTAACATTAACCCCACTCTGTCTCCCCCCCCTTTTCTCTCTTTCCCCCCTTTCTAACTCTGTCTCTCTCTCTCTCTACCTCCTCTTCTCCATTCCTCCCTTCCACTCGCGCTTTTTTCCTATCTAGGGCCCGTCGTCTACCGCCACGACGGGCTTTGCTTACTAGTCTTGCCATAATTCAAAGAGAATAAAATATTTTTACTTTTCACTTCATATCATGCAACAAAACATAGATCTTAGTAACACAACAAAACAGTGATCTTTTAAATCCAAACAATTAACTTCTCCAAAGGTTTGATACATCTTTTTGTATAATAACCTTAATCACACAGGAATAAAAGGGGAGCTCTGCAATCATGTGTAGTACAGACGATAAAAAAGATCAATATCTTTCCATTCCACAAACATCATAGGGAGTTAAGGCCTGCTCTTTTGAAAACCTGAGCCTACCTATCAAATATTTTCATGGCTTCCTCCTCAATTTCCCGCAACCACATGAAGCATTTATGCTCAGCGTTGAACATGAATTCAGAAAATTTCTGACTACAGACATCAAGGAAGTGAACGGGTTCTGTTGCCTCTGCCATGGTACAATCTAAAACAAAAGAAAGACATAAGCAAATCACCACATTAATCACTTTACGACCGATTTCCCACTGCTTGAATTTAATATCACCAATCCTCTTACCCACTTGGTATTTTGGGGAAATCTGTAATTAACGCTGGGCCGGAACGTCAAAAATATCTAAGGACAACTGTTAACGCACACAAAATTAAAACATGTTGTAGCACACAGATTTCATAGGGTTGCCAGGTGCTCCCTGGCTACGGGTGGTGGTGGGGGTTTGCCAAATCCAGATGGGGGAAATTCTGAAGACTAGGGGGTGGAACCTGGGGAGGACAGGAACCTCGGTGGGGTATGATGCCATAGAGTCTACCTCCCAAAGTATCCATTTTCTCCAGAGGAGCTGTAATCTGTAGTCTGGAGATGAGCAGTAATTCTAAGGGATCCCCAGGTCCCACCCAATGCTCCCTCTAAGCTGTGGAGTCTTGTGAGCAAAAATTCTACTTTGTGAGCTACTGGCATTGAAGTTGTGAGCGAGCGATTTGGCTGCTGCATAAATCAGTTTGCCCTGGATCCGTCCTTCCTGAGTTAAGACAAAAATGTGTGAGTTGGAGGCTAAAAAATGGTGAGCTATCTCACACTAACTCAGCTTAGAGGGAACACTGGTCCCACCAGAAGGCTGCCAGTGCCATCCCTGATTCATAACCGTCATTTTGAAGAAAAACGGGAAAGCTGTCAGGTACTTCACAGCAGGTACACTTCTCAAATCTTTTTCTTTTCTTTTTTTTAAAGAAAAAGTCGACACAGAACACCATCTTACAGCGCTTCAGACACCCACAGCTTTATGGTCGATCACAAGAGCTTACAAATTGGCTGGTGTTCACCCTTCAGGAATACCACTTTCCCCCCCCCCCTTCGTTTTAACAGATTGACCCCTCGACCTACTCACTCACCGAAAAGGTCCTAAACAAAATTTAATGGCCCCCCCCCCCCCAAAAAAAAACCC
>NW_015164689.1:681158-688447 GCF_001447785.1 Gekko japonicus
GCCCCACAGGTAGGAGGTTCCCCGAAAGCCGGCTTTCCCAGCACGCAAGCGCAGTCAAGACTCGGATGCGCTCCGAGAACGCCATACCCCCCCGCCCCCGATTTGCATACAGGACGTTGATTGGCTCCGACCTTTGTAAATGAACCGCGAAAGCCTCCTAGAAGCTCCGCCTCCTTTTTGTATTCCCACCGAAGGGAGCGGGGAAGAGTTAAGGTTGGGGGTTGCTTTCCGGCCTCACGTCTTTCCGCCCCGCCTTTTTTGTTTTGGTCTTTTGAGCGGGTATATTTTGAATCTTCTAGCCATTCCGGTTGGCAAGTAGATCAATAGGTACCACTTCGGTGGGAAGGCAACAGCGTTCCGTGCGCCTTGGTGTTGAGTCACGTTGGCCACATGACCACGGAAACGTCTTCGGACAGAGCTGGCTCTTCGGCTTTGAAACGGAGATGAGCACCGCAACCCTAGAGTCGGACTCGACTGGCTTTCGAGCAAGGGAGACCTTTACCTAACCATTCCGGACATATGGGGAAAAGCCCGAATGGTTTTTGTTTTGTTTTTTAAATTCATAAACAGTATTTCCAGGATAGATCCCTACACTTGAAGGAAATGCGTGCAGTAGTATCTTTTGTTCGGTTTGTTAAGGACAAACCGAAATCGACGCAAAACATGGTACATTCACCAGGAGCTTTCGTGTGCGCAGGAGCCAGGTATTAATCAATCATTTTGTTACAACAGTCAGCGACCAGCATAGAGTCATAGAATGTTAGAGTTGGAAGGGATCTTGCAGGTCATCTAGTCTAACCCCGTGCACTCAGCAAGTGCCAGCGACCACCAATACAGTTGAATTGGAAAAAATTTAAAAAGGATAAGGAGAGATAAAATTAAGTCTTAAAACATACAAGATCACGCCCCATAACGGGAAAAGGTAAAACTACATGGATCCTCATGAATACAAATGGTTTTTACATTGAAATGAAGTAAAACCACCATCATACTGTAGGCCATGTGTTACTCTATAGGGGGCACCACAAAAATCACGCATCCACAGATGGGTGGCACCACAACAGGCAAAAACATGATTCCAAAGCACGGATCCTCATGAATTCATATGATTTTTGTGCTGAAACAAAATAAAACCACCAGCATTCTGAAGACTATGTCTTAGATTATAGGCAGCATTACAAAAATCATGCCTCCACGAATTCGTGGCACCACAAAAGTGAAAAAACATAGTTCCAAAGGATGGATCCTCAGCATTTTTCAATTGGGTCATTCCAACATCACCATCAAATCACATATCATGTCCATGGCCACAGAATGCACCAAAGAAATCACGTGTCCACAGCTTCATGGAGACACCATGCTGCAAAAACATGCTTCTGTAGCATGGATCCTCATGGATACTTGTGGTTTTTGTTTTGGGACACCCCAAACATATTATTAAATCCCATATCATGTCCATGGCCACTACTTGCACCAAAAAATTCATGGCTTCGTGGCAACACCATGCTGCAAAAACATCGTTTCAAAGCATGGATCCTCAGTGTTTTTGTGTTTGGTCACCATGAACTGACCATCAAATCACATATCACATCCATGGGCACAGCTTGCACTACAAAAGTCATGAATCCACGGCTTCGTGGCAACACCATGAAGCCAAAACATGGTTCTGAAGTACGGATCCTCATGGATCCAGTGTTTTTGCAACGGAACACCCCAAACACACTATCAAATCACGTAACATGTCCATGTCAATAGCTTGCACCACAAAAATCAAGGATCCACAGCTTCGTGGCAACATCATTATGTGAAAACATGGTTCTAGAGCACGAAGCCTCATAGATGCTTGGTTTTCTTGTGTTGGGACACCCCAAACCTACCATAAAATCTCATATCATGTCCATGGCCACAACTTGCACCAGAGAATTCATAGATCCACAGCTTCATGGAAACACCATACTACAAAAACATGGTTCTGAAGCATGGATCCACATGGATCCTTATGATTTTTGCATTGGGTTACTCCAAACACACCATCTAATCACATAACATGTCCATGGCAGCAGCATGAACCACAAAAAAACATGAATCCACAGCTTTGTGGGGATACCATTCTGCAAAAACATGGTTCTGGAGAACGGATCCTCATGGATCCTGTGGGTTTTTGTGTTGGGTCACCATGAACTCACCATCAAATCACATATCATGTCCACAGGTACAGCTTGAACCACAAAATTCATGGGTCCATGGCTTCGTGGCAACACCATGAAGCCAAAACATGGTTCTGAAGCATGGATCCTCATGGATCCTGTGGGTTTTTGTGTTGGGTCACCATGAACTCACCATCAAATCACAGATCATGTGTATGGGAAGAGTTTGAACTACAAAAGTCATAGATCCACAGTTTCGTGGCAACACCATGAAGCCAAAACATGGTTCTGAAGCATGGATCCTCATGGATCCACAGTGTTCTTGCAATGGAACGCCCCAAACACACCATCAAATCACATAACATGTCCATGTCAACAGCTTGCACCACAAAAGTCATGGATCCACAGCTTTGTGGCAACACCATGATGCCAATGCCAAAACATGGTGCTGAAGCACGGATCCTCATTGATCCAGTGTTTTTGCAATGGGACACCCCAAACACACCATCAGATCACATAACATGTTCACGGCAACAGCATACACAACAAAATCAAGGATCCACAGCATGGATCTGTGCTCCAGAATCTTGTTTTTGCAGAATGGTGTCAGCACGAAGCTGTGGATCTGTGATCTTCATGGTGCAATCTGTTGTCATGGTCATGATATGTGATTAGATGGTGTGTTTGGAGTGACCCAATGCAAAACGCCCAAACATCCATGAGGCTCCGTGCTTCGGAACCATGTTTTTGCCAAGAAGCTGTGGATCCGTGATTTCTTTGATTCAAACTGTGCCCATGGTGGACATGATGTGTGATTTGATGGTGAGTTTATGATGACCCAATGCAAAAACACTGGGGATCCATGAGGATCTGTGCTTCAGAACTGTGTTCTTGCAGCAAGGATGTTGCCACGAAGCCACGGATCCATGAATTCTGTGGTGGAAGCTGTGGCCATCGACATGATATGGAATTTAATGTTAACTTTGGAGTATCTCATCACAAAAACCGCAGGCATCCATAAGGATCCACACTCCAGAACCATGTTTTTGCAGAATGGTGTCAGCATGAAGCTGTGGATCCGTGATTTTTGTGGTGCAAGCTGTTGCCATGGTCATGTTATGTGATTTGATGGTGTGTTTGGGGTGACCCATTACAAACACCCCAAGGATCCATGAGGATCCATGCTTTAGACCATGTTGAGGCTTCCTGGTATTGCCACGAAGCTGTGGATCCATGACTTTTGTGGTGCAAGCTGTGCCCATGGACATGAAATGTGATTTGATGGAGAGTTCATGGTGACCCAACGCAAACGCACTGAGGATCCATGAGGGTCCGTAGTTCAGAACCCTTTTTTTACAGCATGGTGTCGCCATGATGCTGTGGATCCATAATTCTTGTGATGCAAGTTGTTGGATAGTGGATGTCAATCCTAAAAGAAATCAACCCTGACTGTTCCCTGGAAGGCCAGATAATGAAACTGAAGGCTAAGGGAGGCTAAGGCTAAGGGAGCCCTCACTGGAGAAGACCCTGATGCTGGGGAAGATGGAAGGTCAAAGAAGACGGGGACGGCAAAGGATGAGATGGTTAGACAGTGTCATAGATGCAACAAACATGAAATTGAGCAAACTTCAGAGGACGGCGGAAGACAGGAGGGCCTGGCGTGATCTGGTCCATGGGGTCGCGAAGAGTCGGACTCGACTGTGCGACTGAACAACAAGAACAAAGTTGTTGTCATGGACATGTTATGTGATTTCATGGTGTGTTCGGGGTGACCCATTGCAAAAATCCCGAGGATCCATTAGGATCCGTGCTTCCGAACCATGTTTTTGCTTCATGGTGTTGCCACGGAGCCATGGATGCATGACTTTGGTGGTGCAAGTAGTGGCCATGGATATGATATGTGATATAATGGTAAGTTTGGGGTGTCCCAACACAAAACCCCAAAGGATCTATGAGGATCCGTGCTTCGGAACCATGTTTTTGCAGCATGGTATTGCCACGAAGCCGTGGATCCGTGATTTCTGTGGTGCAAGCTGTGGCCATGGACAAGGTATGTGATTTCATGGTGTATTTGGGCTGACCCATTACAAAAACCCTGAGGATCCATGAGGATCCGTGCTTCAGAGTCATGTAGTGGCTTCACGGTATTGCCATGAAGGTGTGGATCCATTACTTTTGTGGGTCAGGCTGTTGCCATGGATATGTTATATGATTTAATGGTAAGTTTGGGGTGTCCCAAATAATAATAATAAACCCCCAACCATCTATGAGGATCCATGCTTCAGAACCAGGTTTTGGCTGCATGAATTTGCCACGAAGCTATGGATACTTGATTTCTGTGGTTCAAGGTGATTATATGTGATCTGATGGTGTGTTCATGGTGACCCAATGCAAAACCCCTGAGGATCCATGCTTCAGAACCATGTTTTGGTATAACAACACAGGGGGCAGCAATGAAATGACAATATACAGAACAGTTGCTGCAAAGTGCACACAATTATAAGAATAATAGACAATGATTAAGCTATAATACTGATGAGCTTCATGATGTTTAATCTTTGTTCTTAACAGCAAGGCACCATCAAACAAAGGATGATGACATCAAGATGAACGGACAGGACGAACTTCTCAAGTTACCGTTCGTTTCGATGACTCTTTATCATACAGGTCTCCTATCAAGAAATAATTACAACTCATGACAGGGAACCTACCAACCAGATTTACATCAATTTAGACAATGAAAAACCCATACATACAATTCTGTATCCATGTACAATAAAATCAACTGCTGGATATTCTTGAATTCTGTGAATAAAATAATTTCATTTCATTATATTCGTATTTCAATTTAATCAGTTAAAGTACCCCTGTCCGTTCATCTTGATGTCATCATCCTTTGTTTGATGGTGCCTTGCTGCTAAGAACAAAGATTAAACATCATGAAGCTCATCAGTATTGTAGCTTAATCATTGTCTATTATTCTTATAATTGTGTGCACTTTGCATATATTCTCAGAACCATGTTTTTGTTGATGATGTTGCCACGAAACTGTGGATCCATGATTTTTGTATTACAAGCTGTTGCCATTGACATGTTATGTGATGTTGTATTTGGGGTGACCCATTGGGAAAACCCCAATGATCCATGAGGATTCGTGCTTCAGAACCATGTTTTTGTTGATGATGTTGCCACGAAACTGTGGATCCATGATTTTTGTATTACAAGCTGTTGCCATTGACATGTTATGTGATGTTGTATTTGGGGTGACCCATTGGGAAAACCCCAATGATCCATGAGGATTCGTGCTTCAGAACCATGTTTTTGTTGATGATGTTGCCACGAAACTGTGGATCCATGATTTTTGTATTACAAGCTGTTGCCATTGACATGTTATGTGATGTTGTATTTGGGGTGACCCATTGGGAAAACCCCAATGATCCATGAGGATTCGTGCTTCAGAACCATGTTTTTGTTGATGATGTTGCCACGAAACTGTGGATCCATGATTTTTGTATTACAAGCTGTTGCCATTGACATGTTATGTGATGTTGTATTTGGGGTGACCCATTGGGAAAACCCCAATGATCCATGAGGATTCGTGCTTCAGAACCATGTTGTGGCTTCATGGTCTTGCCACGAAGCCGTGGATCCATGACTTTTGTGGTGCAAACATAATATTGATTTGATGGTGTGTTCATGGTGACCCAACACAGAAACCCTGAGGATCCATTAGGATCCGTGCTCTAGAACCATCTTTTTGCAGAATGGTGTTGCCATGAAGCTGTGGATCGATGATTTTTGTGGTACAAGCTGTTGCCATGGACATGTTATGTGATTTGATGTTGTGTTTGGGGTGACCCAATGCAAAAACCGTGAGGATTCATGAGGATCACTGCTTCAGAACCATTCTTTTGCTGTATGGTGTTGCTATGAAGCTGTGGATCCATGACATTTGTGGTGCAAGCTGTGCCTATGGACATCATATGTGATTTGATGGTGAGTTCATGGTGATCCAACACAAAAACCTTGAGGATCCAGGAGGATCCGTGCTTCGGAACCATGTTTCAGCAGCATGGTGTCGCTACGTAGCCGTGATTTCTGTGGTGAATTCTGTGGCCATGGACAAGGTATGTAATTTGATGGTGATGTTGAGGTGACCCAATGCAAAAATCTTAAGGATCCGCAAGGATCCATGCTTCGGAACCATGTTTTTGCAGCATGGTGTTGCCACAGAGCCGTGGTATCTGTGGTGCAGGCTGTGGCCATGGACATGATATATTATTTAATGGTATGTTTGGGGTGTCCCAATACAAAAAAACCCCAAGCATCCATGAGGATCCGTGCTTCAGGATCATGTTTTTGCAGAATGGTGTCACCATGAAGCCATGGATCCATGATTTTTGTGGTGCGAGTTGTGGCCGTAGACGTGTTATGTAATTTGATGGTGTTTTGGGGGTGTGACCCAATTGAAAAACCCTGAGGGTCCATGCTTTGGAACCATGTTTTTGCAGTTTTGTGGTGTCATGAATTCGTGGGGGCATGATTTTTGTAGTGCTTCCTATAGTCCAAGACATGGTCTACAGTATGATGTTGGTTTTATTTCATTTCAGCGTAGAAATCATATGAATACATGAGGATCTGTGCTTTGGAATCATGTTTTTGCGCTGTTGTGGTGCCACGATTCTGTGGATGTGTGTGATTTTTGTGGTGCCCCCTATAGACTAACACATGGCCTAAAATATGATGGTGGTTTTATTTCATTTCAATGTAAAAATCATTTGTATTCATGAGAATCCATGTAGATCCGACTTTTACCCAGACCCCCTCTAAGCTGAGTTAGTGTGAGCAGGCTCACAGCTTTTTAGCCTCTGGCTCGCACATTTTTGTCATAGCTCAGGAAGGAGGGCTCCAGAGCAAACTGATTTATGCAGCAGCCAAATCACTGGCTCACAACTTTAAGGCCAGTAGCTCACTAAGTAGGATTTTTGCTCACAGGACTGCGCAGCTGAGAGGAAGCATAGGTTAGGACCAGTGTTCCCTCTAAGCTGAGTTGTTGTGAGCTAGCTTACAGTTTTTTAGCCTCCGGCTCACCCATCTTTGTCTCAGCTCAGGAAGGAGTGGCTCCAGAGAGCAAACTGATTT
>NW_015164689.1:688549-689042 GCF_001447785.1 Gekko japonicus
CCTGGTCAATTAGCAATGTGTGCAACCAGGGCCGGATTTAGACTTGCTGAGGCCCTAAGCTATACAAAACCCAGAGGCCCCCTACTGTTTTAAATTACATCAGCTGGTCTCAGAAAAATTTAAAATATATACGCCTTTTTAATATTTGAAATCGTTTTTTATATTGTTTTTATTTGAGGCCCCAGCAGATTGCGAGGCCCTAAGATGTAGTTTATTTAGCTTATGCGTAAATCCGGCACTGCTCACACTCACTCAGCTTAAAGGGAACACTGACTGGGGCGCCAGAGCAAACTGATTTATGCAGCGGGCAAATGGCTCGCTCCCACCTTTAATGCCAGCAGCTCACCAAGTAGGATTTCTGCTCACCAAGCCTCCACAGTTTATTGGGAGCATTGCACACAACACACAAAGAAAGAGCAGCTTTCCCTCTAAGCTGAGTTAGTGTGAGCTAGCGCAACAGTTTTGTAGCCTCCAGCTCACACATTTTTGTCTC
>NW_015164689.1:689296-720052 GCF_001447785.1 Gekko japonicus
ATTTGGCGAGGGGCCACCGGTTCGCTCACCCCTTTAATGACCGGCCGCTCACGGAGTAGCCTTTTTGCTCACGGGACTCCACAGGTGTGAGAGGGGAGCATCGGAGGCACCTGTCCGCCTCCAAACTCCATTCAGCTGCTTCAGGCCCCACCCCCCCATGCATTCCCCCCCCCCGTGTCAGTTGACACCTTAGCCAATAGGGAACGCCGCCCCTGAGCACTCTGCCTCCGATTGGAGCGCAGGGCGGGTGACGTCTTTTTAAACGCGGAGCGCGCGCTCTCGGCCCGTTGTGCGCGTTCCGTGTCCTTAACGCCTGCTGTGGGGGGAGCGCTCGAGCGGGGCTTGGCTGGACGGGCCGCGGCGTCCATTTTGAGAGGGGAGGCGGAGGGGGCGTGTGTGTGTGTCTGCGGTGTTATTGGGCGCGGGGCTGGGTCCTTGGGCGAGGGGTCGGGCTGGAACAGGCGCGGCGGCGGCGGCTGTCCGAACGGCGGAGTATCGCTCTGTGGTCCCGGCACCTCTTTCGAATCGAATCTATTGCGGTGAGTTGCTCAGAGATGTCCTTGCTCGGAAGAAAGTGTCGTCGGGGTTTTTTTTTGGGGGGGGAGTGCTCCGGATTAAGAGCACTGTTCAGGATTCCGACTTTAATGGCCGCCCTTCCGCCTGTGGACTGGTTTCCTCACTGAGTTTGCTTCCGTTTCTTTCTTTGGAAGCTCTGGGCGCGCTTGCCCCTTTACAAGGGAAGCCGTTTTTAAAATTCGGCGTGACTTCTGAGCAAGCCCCGGGGAGGGTCGAGGCCAGTGTCCCCTCTAAGCTGAGTTAGCGTGAGCCAGCTCACAGTTTTTCAGCCTCCAGCTCACACATTTGTTGTCTTCGCTCAGGGAGGGTGGGGCTCCAGAGCACACTGATTTAATGCAGCAGCCAAATGGCTCGCTCACCACTTTCATGCCAGGAGCTCACCAAGTAGAATTTTGGCTCACAAGACTCCACAGCTTAGAGGGAACATGGGTCGAGCCTGGGAGAGAGGTCAGTTTCTTCAGATGTGGGGATGGCCGCCTTGGAAAGCCCTGCTCTCGAATGGGGTGATCTTATTTATGTTATTTATTGTCTGCCTGATTCACCAAAAATTGAAGCCGTAGCATAGTGTCATGGGGTTTGGGCGTTAACATTTAATTTGCCCTTTGCAAAAAGGGATCAGAAGGTGAGTTACAGCTCAGAATTGACAAGATATGGTGCTGGGATAAGAGCTGGAATTTGATTTACACTTAATTAACCTCAAGTGGATAAAGAAATAAAGAGGTTTAGTCAACGCAGACTGGATGGAAAACTTGATTAGTGAAGGAATGATGGTTATATTAATCTGTGTTGTATAGAAAATAAGTGTGGTATAAGATATGGACATGTGGGGAAATGTGTAGTGGATCTTGTCTAAGTGTACAATAAGGGCTTAATCGGTGCAGGGATGTATGTTGGTTGTTGTTTTATGTGTGTGTTGCTTAATGTATAAAAACCTAATAAAATAATTAAAGAAGAAGAAGAAGGTGAGTTACAGCTGCCTGTCTGTGAAGAGCTGTGGTTGCACATTAAGGGGGCGGGGGGGGGAACCCCTACAGTCTGTTGGAAGGAAGCAAGTGCACTTGGGGATGGAAGATTGCTAAGGGAACAAAGGAACTTTCCTCTGTCATGGTTTGGTAGTTTTCCAGTCGTCTTAAGCACATCCACAAAATACAACGAACATGTAAAATACCAATGTAAGAGTTTAAAACGTAACATTTCACATCCAATTAAAATATAAACTGTATAAAGGTTTATTCTGTGAATGTGGTTGAGACCACTGGTCATGTGAGCTAAATAAATCGATTGATAGTAGTTTTCTATGAACAGTGCGAAAAGGCGAGAGTCCTTCCTTATGGAGAGAGGTGGAGAAATCTTTTTGAACTAAAGCAGGAGTTCCCAGCCTTTTAAAGCTGGTACACACCTTTGGAATTTCGAAAGGGGGTACAGCAACAAAACTTGCTGCAGGAGGTAAAGGCAAATGTACACACATACATGGAAGGGGGAATATAAAGATACACAAAGAAGGGAGGGCAAGATGATAATGCAGACACAAAACACAGGGAAATGATGAGCTGTGTAAAACATATACACAAGATTGTCAGATAGAGAAGGGTGAGAACTAAACACGCATCTTTTTTGTTGTAGATTTTCCAGGCTGTATGGCCATGGTCTTGGCATTGTAGTACCTGATGTTCTGCCAGCACCTGTGACTGGCATCCTCAGAGGTATAACACAAGAAGATGGAGTACTCTGTCAATGTGAGAGGGAAATGGTAGGCAGGTAATTTATATCTACTCAGGAAGGTGGGATAGTACTGAGTCATTATCTTGTAGGAGTTTCCTAGGCTTTGAAATTCTAATCTTATCTGCTGTGCTGTTGTAAGATATAGAGCCTTTTGTGTTTTTCCGGACAGGAAACCATGCCCTATTTATTTTTAAAGTCTCTTCTTTCCTGTTGAAATTGTGTGTATGTTTTATGAATTTCATTTGTTTCCCTATGTAATCTGACATGGTATGCTGATGGGTTATGCTGGTTTGTGGAACCCCATCTTGGTTTGATAAGAGCTTATTATTTAGAGCACCGGCACTTTGTTTGTAAGTGATTGTTTTATTCTGGTTTAGTAGTTGTATCATGGCATGTGCCTCTTGTTAGCCGCCCTGAGCCCGTTTGGGGAGAGCGGGATATTAAATAAATAAATAAAAATAATTAGCATGTCACAGCCTAGGAAACTCTTACAAGATAATGACTCAGCCCTATCCCACCTTCCTGTGTAGATATAAATTACCTGCCTACCATTTTTCTTCTTACATTGACGCAGAGAGTACTCCATCTTTCTATGTTATACCTCTGAGGATGCCAGTCACAGCTGCTGGTCCTACAATGCCAAGACCATGGTTATACAGCCTGGAAAATCTACAACCACTCCAGCCATGAAAGCCTTCAACAACACACATCTTTTTTCTTTGTATGTATAGGGAAGGATGGGCCAGAGACCACTGAAAAAGGCTTCAGTGAACCAGTATAAATGCATTATTACTTACAAACATTTTGTGTATCTGTTACAGAGCAGTTCTACCTGGATTACAGGTTTCTGGAATAGAATTGATTCATTTCTCAACTAGTTTAGTTAATCTGTTGTCCTGTAGGAATATCTCTTTACCTGTACCTGTGGTGTCCCAGTGCATTTGTGTAAAAAACAAATTCTACAAAATGCAGAATGTTTCTAGCTACAGGCATTCTATACAAGTGTTATACCTGGGAGCACCATATCACTGGGAGAAGTAGAATGCCTGTAGTGATGCTTGCTTACTGAGCTGGAATCTAGTTGTCAGAGACATCTTAATACGTCATCGTAAGCAAAGAACTGTAGAACTGAATAGCACCTTATGATTTTATGTTCTGACATTACAAATGATGTATTTTTTTATTGGATTTATTGGCAATTGGGCCACTGCTGTAAGCCGCCCTGAGCCTGTTCGCGGGGAGGGCAGGGTATACATTGAATTAATAAAATAAAATAATAATAAATAGGAATAAGTATGATTGCATTCAGTCTGGTTTGCTTACACATAAGTGTGCATAGTGTTGCAGCCTTTGCTTAAAAGGGAACTCTAGTAATAGTACTGTTGTTTCATACTTGTTTATAAAACGGAGAAATTGCCATTCTCTGGAATTTCAGGGGAGAAAATTTCCTTGTATGGCTGCAAGTTTCTTTGATCTAAAATGCATCACAACAAATATGTCTACAATCGAATAACTAACTCCACGAGGTTTTCTTAGCCAGTGCATGGTAGCCTACATTTAAAAATCATATATCCTTTCTAAAGAACATTCAGGCTTTAGCAGTTTTCTGGGGGGAAAGGTGTAACAGAGTGTTTTTACTGTGTTTTTAACGTGTTAGCCACCTTGGTAGCCCTGAAGAGGGCAGAAAGGCCAAGTATAAATTTTGTAAATAAATAAGCTACTGTGAGATGTCTGACTTGGCCAGCTATGAACAAGAAAAGAGTCACTAACAATTCTGCAATCCTAAATAGGCATACTCTGAATCCTACTGAAGTCTACACATTGGGGCTTACTCCCAGGAAATTATCTTTAGGATTGCACTGTATGAGGCTGAATCTATGCATTTTGTTGGAAGTAAGCCCCATGATACTCAGGGGATTTCCTTCTAAATTAGTGAGCCTAAGATTTAAGTTGCCTTTACAACAAACTATAAAAATGTGTAACTGAAAAATGCAATTGCCCATCTCTTCCAGCACTTTTAATAATGGTCATGTGGTAATAAATGAAGGTACAGCCCCTTTTACTTATACATAATGGGGTAGAATAGGTTCTACCCTCCAACACCCCCCCCCCCCAAATGTCTTGCTTTTACTTTTATGTGTGACAATGCCTTTCTGGACCTGGCTGTTTCTTGTCTCGGAATATGTAGGCTGGATGCTCCAGGCATATAGCAAATTTAGAGTACTTATCAACTCCAAGATAAATAGGATAAAAATTCTAAAATATCTAGTAGCAAGGTTGTTTTTGAAGGATTATTTGGTTAGCAGAGTGCTCAAGGCACATGACGCAGCAGAGCCTATCTGGTTTGTGTGTGCTGACAAGGAACAAAGTTACACACACAGCCGCTTTGTCTTTGCAAAACTAGTATGAGTCTTTTATTGTAATGAACTCCATTCTAGACAGAGTAGAGATAGGATTCTAATCTAGTCTAACTAGCTAGCATGGATAGAGATGCAGAAAGCATTTCCTGCCAAGATGGAGAAGGCTAGCACAATGTTAAGAGAAGGTGTCAAGCAGAAAGGAAGGAAGATTTCCTGAGAGTAGCTATCTACGCATCAAAGGGATAGTATCAGAGTAGTAGAAAGGAAGGATGGTCAGGGTCCTGGCCTACCTATTTCTCTGATTCTCTTATAGTCCCCCTCCGAAGTCTGAGGCTAAGAGACAGCACGGAGTTCTTCACTTCTGACCGTTTCCCCAACAATGTTGCCATAAAAATCAAAATATCCATAAAGATTCTTAATCCAAATTAAAGGCCCTCCAGAATAAGCAGGTGAAAGGGCCCTTAGGGATGTAGCAGCTCTCACCAACTGAGGTAGGGTATTCCACAGTTGAGGAGTGGAGTGGAGGAGGTCTTCCTCCCTTTGATCCCAGCCAGCTGAAGCTCAGAAAAGGCTGGGTCCCAAGGAAAGGCCCCTGTGCAAATATCAAGCAGAAGAAGAGAAGAGATTGGATTTATACCCTGCCCTTCACTTGGAGTCTCAGAGCGGCTCACAAACTCCTTCCCTTCCCCACAACAGGCACCCTGTGAGGTGGGTGGGGCTGAGAGAGCTCTTGACAGAAACTGCTTTTTCAAGGACAGCTGTGCCAGAGCTTGTGACTGACCCAAGGTCACATCAGCAGGTGCAAGTGGAGGAGTGGGGAATCAAACCCGGTTCTCCCAGATTAGAGTCTGCACACTTAACCAGGGCAGATAATACAGATAGAGAACAGTCTCTTAGGTTCTTGGTGGGGAGGGAGGCACTTTGTATTGTGTTGGAAGCAAATTGGAAGTCAGTAGAGATGACAAAACATGGACTTAATGTGATTGCACTGTTGTAGCGATGACTCTGGTTGCCACATTTTGAGCCTTTGCATCTTCTGGATTGTCTTCAAGGACAGCCCCATGTACAGCATGTTACATCAGTTAAATCTTGGATATTAGTGAGGCATGTGCAGACACAAAGTGAAGATGATGTCTGTATTTTTGCTCTCACAGGAATGTTCAGTTTCCAGTGGTATACTTGCATGTAGTCTGCTCCTGAGGTACTTGGACAAAAAACAGGATGTATACTTTGCTTTGTAATCACAGTTGCTCTTAGGGCTCTTGCATATGGAAGTAGTAACAGTTGATTCTTAAAGGTAAAGGTTCCCTTGCTCGAAAGCCAGTCAAATCCGACTCTAGGTTTGCGGTGCTCATCTCCATTTCAAAGCCAAAGAGCCAGCGCTGTCCGAAGATGTTTCCGTGGTCATGTGGCCGGCATGACTAAACACCAAGCCGCACGGAACGCTGTTACCTTCCCACCGAAGTGGTACCTATTTATCTACTTGCAATTTCTTGCTTTCGAACTGCTGGGTTGGCAGGAGCTGGAACTAGAGATGGGAGTTGATTCTTACTTTTTGGCTTTTGGAGTGGATTGTTTTGACTTTGGTAAGAATTTATGTTGCTATCTTTTGCATGCCTGTGCATATTTGGATTCATGTCTTTTAATAAAATGTTTGGAATAATGTTGCTGGAGTTGAGAGCCAAGTCAATTGTTGTGACTTTTGAAATTGGGGCATAGGGTGTGCCATTGAGGTAATAATACACTCGACTTGATCTTCGCGACACGGGTTACAGTGGACCGAATCATTGCTTTGGCAGTGCCATGGTCGGACCACCATGCCCTGAAGGCCCGTGTGAATGTGTCGCCCCAACCCTGTTTGGGTGGCAAGCATATTCTGGCTCGACTGCGGAGCCAAGTGGACCCTCAGCGGCTTCAGATGGCTCTGCATGATCCTATGCCCCTTGGCGGCTCGTTAGACGAGCTTGTCGAGGACTGGCACAGTCAGCTCTTGGCAGCCATCGAGGAGATTGCTCCCCGATGCCCTCTGTGCCCTCGCCCTAAGTGGGCTCCTTGGTTCACCGAGGAGCTGCGGCTGATGAAGCAAGGGCTTAGACGGCTAGAGAGACGGTGGCGGCACACTCGTGATGAAGCAACAAGAGCATCTTATGGGATGTTGATGAGATCCTATGAGATGGCAATCGAAGCTGCAAAGAGACAGTTCTACGCGCCGCGTCTGCTAGCTCACGCCCAGCACAATTGTTTAGAACTATTCGGTCGTTAACAGAGCTGCCTTGGGGCAGACCAAATGCTTGGGAATTGGATATTGGCTGTGAGGCTTTTGCAAGCTATTTTGCAGGTAAAGTCTTGCTGCTCCGCCACGATCTCCCTGCCACAGTTGAGACAGTGAGTGAACGCAAGGCTCCATGCACGTCTTTTTAAAAAATAATATTTTTTATTGATTTTCAAAAATTACATAACTATTGCATGTCGCAGTATAAAGCATGGGTGCAGAATAAATTACAGAACAATAAAAACATAAGAGAACAATTTTTTGGTTGGAAAGGTCAGTTGAATAAGTACTACAACTATCAACTTATTCTATAACATATTTTTGAACTGGAGGCAACATATAACGGATACTAAAATCTAAGGGATATTTTTTATCACAGCCGTCATAGACTGCTGGGTACATGTGACGTTATTCCATCCTGGTGGCAATGCCGAGTTCGTCTTTTAGTTGAACAGCATAATTTTATACTTAGCTTTAGATATGGTCTCCCAGCTGAATTCGTCCATGACAATATTGTTCAAAATGGGGGACCAAATACTAAGAGGGTTATAGAATTCACATTCAGTTTGGTGATTCGAGTCGTAAATGGAGTATTTCTCCAACATAAAAGCATCCCAAATTTTATGCAACCATTGTGTTATTGTTGGAGGTTTAGGATTCTTCCACTTCTGGGCAATCACAGATTTTGCAGTTGATATTAGAATATTTAATAATTTTCTTGTTCTTTCAGGTGGTCTATCAGGAGGCCAGAGATGGAGGAGCATCAGTTCCGGAGTACAAGGTAAGCTGTGACCAGTGAGTTTTTTAATGTGTATGATTATTTGTGTCCAGAAATGATGAATCTCTTTGCAGGTCCACCAATTGTGGAAATAAGTGGCTTTTTCTCCACAGTTTTTCCAACAAAAGGGGGTTATGGCTGGTATGATATGCGTTAATTTTGAAAGTGTTAAGTACCACCTTGTGGTGACTTTGGAATTTACTTCATGTATGCTGGAAATTTTGGAGATGTTGTTTTGGGTCTGCCAAATGTCGGACCAGTTTTCTTCTGTTAGTTGTTTTTTGAGGTCATCGTTCCAGGACTTTTGATAGGTTAAGAGTGGCGGAGCATTTGCGGATAAGAGACAGGTTTTTTGGGATGAGCCCTTTTTTGGGTGGGAGGTTTGTGTAGAAGTTTTTCAAGTAGTGTGAGGGGTCCTCTTGCTGGTTTGAACAAAGTTGGAGCTGTTTATTAGGCTTTGCACTTGGAGATATTCATACCATTTTATTTTTATTTTATACTTGGTTTCTAGATCCAGCTTAGTTAACATTTTGTTTTTGTGTATAAGGTCTATAATCGAGTTTAATTTTGCTTTCCTCCATGTGTTAAAGGAGTTGAAAGAGAAGGCTGGCTTAAACCATTTTTGTCTGGTGAATATAGTTAATTGTGAGTTTCCATTTGTTAGTTTAGGTCTTGCTTCATACCATGTCTTTAATGCTGTTTTAACGAAAGGGTTTTTGGCTTGAGTTTATTTTGCCACATAAGTTCTGGTATAGATAGATCGTTGTCTTTGTCCTCTTCTAGCCTTTTCCAATCAGGGTTGTTTTGATCATGGTATTGCCGAATTCATGCACGTCTTCTGGTTCTGTTCTGGATTATTTCAGTCCACTCAGCCTTGAGGAAGTCCACAAATTGCTCTCAACGGTACGCCCAACCACGTGCAGCCTTGATCCGTGCCCTTCATGGCTCATAAAAGCTGGCCGTCAGGGGTTACGATGTGCCCTCAGGGATATTATCAACAAGTCCTTCACTGAGGGACTGTTCCCGGGGGCACTCAAAAAAGCAATGGTCCGCCCTCTCCTGAAAAAAAAATCCTTGGACCTGGCCAAATTGGCCAACTATCAGCTGGTCTCCAATTTGCCCTATTTGGGCAAATTACTTGAGAGAGCAGTGGCAATTCAGTTGCAGAGCTTTATGGATGACACTTCCATGCTAGACCCGTTTGAGTCCGGCTTCTGGCCGGGTCATGGGACAGAGACGGCACTGGTCACCCTCACAGACGACCTCCAGAGGCATCTGGATCAAGGCGGTACGGCGGTGCTGTTGCTGTTAGATCTGTCGGTGGTATTTGACACCGTCAACCATCAGTTACTGATCCACCGCCTCGCCGACACTGGGATCCAGGGGCTTGCCTCCTTTCTCCAAGGTCGGGGACAGAGGGTGGCGTTAGGGGAGCAGACATCCCAGAGGTACCCGCTGGTTTGCGGGGTTCCTCAAGGGGTGGTACGGACCCCAATGATATTTAACGTCTACATGCACCCCCTCGCCCAGATTGCCCAGAGGCATAGGCTAGGGTGCCATCAATATGCAGATGACACCCAGCTAAATCTGTTGTTGGGCGGTCAGTCCAACTCTACCCCAGATGATCTGGAGCAGGCGCTTTGTGACATGGCGGGCTGGCTTAGACTGAGCCAATTGAAATTGAATCCAATGAAGACAGAGGTCCTGTGCCTGAGTCGGAGCGGATCGGGGGTAGGGGTCCCGCTCCCGACCTTCGATGGGGCGCCATTGGTGCCAGCACCGAGAGTTAGGAGTTTGTGAGTGCTCCTGGATGCCGCCTTAACGATGGAGGCCCAGGTAGCAGCCACTGACAAGACAGCCTTTTACCATCTGTGGCTGATTAGGCAGTTGGTTCCCTTCCTCAAACGCAATGACCTGGCAACAGTGATCCATGCTATGGTCACCTTGAGATTAGACCACTGCTGAATGCTCTCTACATGGGGCTGCCCTTGTCTCAGATGCGGAAGCTGCAGCTGGTGCAAAATGCGGCAGCCAGGCTGTTGATGGGTCTCTCTATACGAGACCACATCCAGCCTGTGCTGAAGGCATTGCACTGGCTGCCAATAGCTTACCGGATCCGTTTCAAGGTGCTGGTTTTTTGTTTTTAAAGCCCTGTATGGTCAGGGGCCTGCCTACTTGAGGGACCATCTTTCCCCACATGTGCCCCAGAGAGCACTGAGGTCAGGGACTCAGAATCACCTGGCTCTCCCCGGCCCTAGAGACGCCAGGTTGGCCGCTACTAGAGCCAGGGCCTTTTCAGTGGCGGCTCCACACTGGTGGAATGAGCTCCCAGATAACATCAGGGCCCTACGGGACTTTTTACAGTTCCACGGGAACTGTAAAACGGAGCTCTTCCACCAGGCTTTTGATTAGGAGCCGTCACTGACAAATGTGCCACCGGAACATACTACGGCCCGCACAAAACATCGGTGGATATTGCCCTCCTCCGTATATTGAATGCCACCATCATTTATATTGTCCTTGTTAGAATTCTATGATGCTAGGTAATTGTTATTTATGTTTTATTGTATTTTATTGTATTTATTGTTTTACCACTTTTAATGCTTGTCCGCCACCTTGAGCCAGTTCCCTGGCAAGGCGGGATATAAATTGAAATAAATAAATATAATAAATTTTGTTCTGTGACTTCAGCAAGAACAACTTGAGGATGAAGATGTTGGACATTGTAGGCCTGGAAGAAAAATGCAAAAACAACCTTTCAGAGCTCCTGCACAATATAGACAACAGAGACTTCGTGTGGATGGATGAGATTCTTGAAGAAGCTAACAAGATATTCAAGAGGTAGGAGTTAGAATGCAGGAAATGCTGCAGAAATAGTCTTCTATCAGTGAAAAACTTACAGTCCAGAAGTTAACAATAAGAAAGTTATATCTTGGATTTAGGATTGCTGCCCTGTGTTAGTCTGTTGCAGTGAAAAATGGGTTGGGCTGTGTGGGGGTGGGGTGGTGGCCCCCCCCCCCCCCCCATTCTACTATATCTAGGTTTGACTAGAAGAAGAAATAACATTATATAATACCTTTTATTGAGGAAAACACATAAAAAACAAAACATTGTGCAAGCGTTTGAGTTATATAGAATCCTTCATAAGGCAGATGTTGCAAAAAAATTTAAATAAACTTTCCGGTTCTAGGTCTTAGGGCCCTGTCATGCAAGCCATTGATGTTGGATGCTGGCGGGCTCGCAGTTTGATTGTTGTAAATGTTGAATTACAGGATTTGTATTCTGGGAAGAAGAAAAGAAACAATGTCTAACAGGGGTGTCGAACTCATTTGTTATGAGGGCCGGATCTGACATAAATGATTCCTTGTTGGGCCGGGCCTTCATCTAATGTAATGCCATGTAGTGGAGATATAAACTTTATAAAGGACACAGACAAACACAAGTAAAGATTTTTTTAAACTTTAAATAAAACATCTCCTGTATACGATTGAGGCAGCCTGGCCAGGAAGCGAGCTCTGGCTGGTTCCCTTCATCCCCCTGGGAGGAGGAGGGGGAGGAGCCTCAGCCAATGCTTTACCAGACTCTCTCAATCACACAGGAGAGACTTGCCTATCTATCTCTCCTGTGTGCTTGAGAGAGTCTGGTAAAGTAAGCTGTGATGTAACTTCAGCAGCAGAACTGGAAAAGGAAGCAGGAAACAGCCAGGGTCTTGCAGGCCGGATTGCAGCCCTCCGAGGGCCTGATCCGGCCCCCGGGCCGCATGTTTGATACCCCTGGTCTACAGTCTACCAAATGAATACAATGCTTCGTGCATCTGATTAAATTGACTCCATCTAATGAAAGCCTATGGCACAACAAGTCCATTGGTTTTTGAGGTGCCACAAGTTTGTTCATTATCGGGAAAAGACTGTTTTTAAATCATTGGCCTAAAGTAAGCTTTTTGTTTTGAAACACATTTCCTGAACAAGCAAGCAAGCTTGCCAACTAGTTTTAGAGCAGTTAAACAACAACTAAATAGGGCATTTATTTGGTTTAGATATAGTATCCAAGACCTTTGGTTGTGCAGCTTTTGTATCGCAGATTCATATCTGGTTAGAAACAAGAAAGAGATCTTGGTTTGGCTCAGAGTGCTTTGTTGATGAGAGGGTATGGGTTAAAAATTGAATAAAGAAATACATTTCTGTACTAAATTTGGCTCTATACTATTTATATACTAAACTTGGCACTGTGATCCAGGACGCTAATAATGCCACTTTGTAGGTGTCACTTACCCTTCCTGTTTCATCAGATTGCACACTTGGCATGCTCAGGACAAACAGCAATAAGTCCCCCAGTTTTTTGCTGCCTGTTCCCAGCATGCCAAGGGTGGGACCTCATGTGGTATCCTCATACCAGACACACCATCCTTTGAAGCTGGCAAAGATGTAGCCTGATAACATCCACAGCCTGAGCCCTTTAAAGTTTGTATACCACACTATACCATACTCCATGACCTTGGAGGGCTCCCCCCCCTTTCCTTTTGCTGTTTAAAACCTATCCTGTTGAAGCGTTCTGGAAAACTTTAGTGTTTGTCTATGTGAATGTGTTGACGTGTTTTATTTAATTCTTTAAAGTATTTTATGTATATTTGAATTGAAATGTTTTTTTAGTGTTTTATTTGCTGCCTTGGGGACACTAAGTTGGGCTGAAAGGAAGCATACAAATATTTTAATAAGATAAACAATAAAATAAAAATACTAAATTATATAATTTCAGCTGGTCTTCATAAAAGCTGTTAGGTTTTGAATCTGCAGGCCTGCCACTTATACTCAGCCTTTCTCCAAATAGTCTATGACTGGCCAGGGAATCTTGCTGGAATTGTCTTGGAACAGAGGAGGGGTATCTTCTATTTAATTCTGTCAGCATGCCACTCCTTCAGTAGGAAGTGTTGACAACAGTACCTGACCTTGAGTTGGCAAGGAAATCACCTCAGCCAACAATACCTGACCTTGAGCTGGAACGGAAATGGATCTCCTAGCGGCCCCTGTTCTGCAGCATTAATTGAAACTGTACAAAGAAGAAATGTCTTCCTGTACTGAAATTAGGCATTTAATTTAATGATCAAGTTTAGTAGATAATAGCACCTGGCACATTGGGAAGTAAAGTGTTGAACTTAATTTTTCCCTGGTCAAAACAGCAACTTTGATGAAGAGCCTGAGTTAATGCCAAAGACTCCATCACAGAAGAATCGCAGGAAAAAGAAACGTTTTTCTACAACTAAGAATGATCCGTTTTCTGAAAAGAGGTAAGAATGGCTATGCCACTCCCAGTTGTTACTTCAGAGAATGTCAGGGTTGCAACATTTATTTTGTTAAAGAACATTATTGAAAGATTGTTCCAATTTGTTGAGCAGTAAACTTTTTAAAAACAGTTGTTTTAATTTAGTACTTTACTAATTATGGGAGCAGTTCCATCTTAGGAAAAAGTTCTTCCTCTTCTCTTTCTAAGAGGAAGGAATGTGTGTGCTGTAACACAGGTAGGTTGCTTTGTTTCATTGCCACCATGCTTTAATATTTTTTCCCAAACTGATCAAACAAGAGAAATGTTTCCCAGTGATGTAGGGCTATCTGGAGACTGAAGACATCCTTCTTTTTCAAGAGCAGCATATCTATTGCTTAAAGGTCTCTCAAATCCTCCCTCAAATAATAAGTTTCATCAATCTAATTGTTTGACAGATTCTGTCAGCGGAGGCAGCCCAGAGCTTGTGCGGCTCTGCTTTTTGCATGCCACAGCAAGTAATACAGTAATGAGGAAAAACAGACTCTCGCCATCTAAACAGCCAATGCCTCAGACCTGGCCCGTGAGCACTAAGACGGGGAGAGTCTCCCAGCCTGCCGAGTTGTATCTGTATCTGTAGTGTAGCACCTTGCTTCAAGGCTGAATAAACAAACATCCCATGGCTAGCTGGAATCTCCAAACACTGTCGGTGAAGAGTTGGCAAGTTCTGAGTATTCATCAAAGAAGAAAACCAAAAATTGTGAGAGATGCACTCATCAGTGCTGTTATTCCGTCACCATCTTATCCTCTTTTTGCTGTAGCAAGAGATTTTCTGGCCTGGGACCTCTGTTCCCCACCACCAATTGACAAGCTAGCAGGGGGGAAATGAGGGAGTTTCAGTGTTGTGCCAGCATGCAACATGACTTCCACCACAAAACCAAAAGTGACGTTGTCATGTCAAGATGCCTGTTGCAGGGAGAGGAAGGGAATGCAACCGTGAGCCACTTTGAGGCTCCTTAAGGTAGAGAAAAGTGGGATCTCTTAACAGCCTAAGCTTGAAGAGTGCTCCCCCTTTAGAGCTATTTTCTGCATGCTTCTATGTTTCTTTATCCAAGTTTAATCAAGATTTCTTTGTTCTGTAGACAGCCTTAGCCAAGATAATCTGTTTATGAAAGATCTGTTCATGTACGGTGGAAATGTCAGGATAACTCCAATGGCAGTAGGGTAGTACAGTGAAACGAGGTTCCACTCTATAAAGATAACTGACCAATTAAGTAAAATGCTTGGGTAAAGAATGCAAACTAATTTCCCAGAGTTTTATTGACAGATTTGGCAATTAAGGGGTTTGACGCAAAAAGTCACTTCCATTGGTCTGTTTTCTTTGTCTCATAAGAAGTTGACTAATATTGATTGATATTGATACTTATTAGAACTGTCAACCAATTAAAGACCTTTTGCTTAAAACTTAATTTAAGTATGTGCCTATTAATCAGTTAATCAAAATTTAAACAATTTATCACCAAAATCTGAGTATGGATATTTTTTTCAGGTTTTGGGGGAAGCATAACACATGTATATTCAAATGTATATTCTCAAAAACTATTTCTCAAAATCGTAATTTTTGAACTTCTCTTTGGGGGGGAATAATCAAAGACCCAGAACTGCCAACAAAAAAAAATAACAAATACCAACTGAAAAAGACTTTGAATTCCCTAATTTATGGCCCTATTTATAGTAGCCTAAACAAAATACTGGCAAGAACTCCCTCCTTCAGATTCTGTTTGCCCTCTATGAGCACAAATAGAAAAGCTTTACTTTTGTCCTCTCTTTGGCTGGAAGACATTAGGCTCATACAATGTATTGTAACTCAAAATCCTTACTGTCTCAGCAACCAGAAGAATCTGGGAAGAAATTTTTTTAGGCCAGAAATTTGAAGAAGAGGAGATTGGATTTATATCCCACCCTTCACTACCCGAAGGAGTCTCAGAGCAGTTCCGATGCTTTTTAACTTGTTCATTAATGATTTGGAGTTGGGAGAAAGCAATGAAGTGGCTAAATTTGCAGATGGCATGAAGTTGTTCAGGGTGGTGAGAACCAGGGAGGATTGTGAGGCACTCCAAAGGGATCTGTCAAGGATGGGCGAGTGGGCATCAACATGGCAAATGGGGTTCAATGTGGCCAAGTGCAAAGTGGTGCACATTGGAGCCAGAAACCCTAGCTATAAATACACATTGATGGGGTCCGAAGTGGCAGAGACTGACCAAGAGAGAGAGATTGGAGTTGTAGTAGATAACTCATTGAAAATGTCGAGACAGTGTGCGACTGCAATAAAAAAGGCCGACACTATGCTGGGGATTATTAGGAAGGGGATTGAAAACAGAATCAGCCCCTGTATAAGTCAATGGTGCAACCGCATTTGGAGTACTGTGTACAGTTCTGGTTACCACACCTCAAAAAGGGTATTATAGCTTTGGGAAAAGTGCAGAAAAGGGCAACTAGAATGATAAAAGGGTTGGAACACTTTCCCTATGAAGAAAGGCTTGGGGCTCTTTAGCTTGGGAGAAACGATGGCTGAGGGGTGACATGATTATGCATGGGATAGGGCAGGTAGAGAAAGAAGTACTTTTCTCCCTTTCTCACAATACAAGAACTTGTGGGCATTCAACGAAATTGCTGAGCAGTCGGGTTAGAACAGATAAAAGGAAGTACTTCTTCACCCAAAGAGTGATTAACACTTGGAATTCACTGCCACAGGAGGTGGTGGTGGCTACAAGCATGGACGGCTTCAAGAGGGAATTAGATAAACATATGGAGCAGAGGTCCATCAGTGGCTATTAACCACAAGGTATTGATAGGAACTCTCAGTCTGGGGCAAGTGATGCACTGTATTCTTAGTGCTGGGGGGAGGGGCAACAGTGGGAGGGCTTCTAGTGTCCTGGTCCCACTGATGGACCTCCTGATGGTACCTGGCATTTTTGGCCACTGTGTGACGGAGTGTTGGACTAGATGGACCATTGGCCTGATTCAACGTTGGCTTCTCTTATGTTCTTATGAACAGGGGTCATTTCGTAGAAAAAGAGCTAGGGGGACTCATTAGCATAACTCATTAGCATATGCCACACCCCCTGACATCACCGGAAGTGTGTCCTCCCCGCAGCCGGCGGCGACCTCCAGTGGGCACCAGCAGGGAGCTCCAGGCCCTGCCCTCCCGCACCTCACCCGGGGGATGGCGTCCCCCCGCGTCCCCCCCCCCCCAAAATGACCCCTGCATGAGTAGGGAATCAAACCCGGTTCTCCCAGATTAGACTCCACGCTCCTAACCACTATACCAAACTGACCCATTTGTACAGTCATGATTACTGCTATGAGGCAACCTTGATGCTAAAATCACAGGCAGATTTTTCCTGTGGCTGCCACAGGATGAATCTGGTATCATTTTATTAACGTAGCTGGTGAGATGATATTAAACTTTTTAGAGACTTAAAAACAGAATTTGATTTTCCCATTGGCAGTATCTGCAATTAATTGCCGTGGTACCAAATTCAGCCCGGGTGAACTTGCAGTTTTGGACCTACGTGATGTATTGTTGCTTTCTGACAAAATCATCACCAAAAGCACACAAATTTTTGTAAGCCTGTAGGAAACCTGACCACAAAGTTATAACTGATGAACTGTGGCAGACCTGGAATATGGAATTGAGTATACAAATTCACAAAACAATATGGCAAGAAATAGTGTATTACATTAAACTTACTCTGACCTTTCATTGCAGTTATTGGGCACATCGTAGATTCTTTAAATTGGGGTTATATTCAGATAGGTGTTGGAGATGTAAACAGCTAAGAACACATTGGTGCATATGTCTTATTATTATGCCATTTTGTTTAGAAATTAATAGACAAATTAATTTTATGGAATGTTCAATTGGTTCTTAATCTACTTAACTCAGTATTGGAGTACATTTCTTTTTCTTGGAAGCTCTTAAAAGGACAGAGGTTTTACATCTTGTGAGCCTTGGTAATAGCTGGAAAAAAATGGAAAGCAACAGCTGTGCCACACATTTAAATATGGATTGAAGCAGTGCTAGAGCTTGTGGTCAAAGAAAGAGTTTCCTTTAATGAAAAATACATGTGAAATGCTATGACTTTTATGGACATATTTGGAGTATGCTTTTACAATACATTAGCTGTGTTGGAGAAGAGACAGCATGCTAAGTGTCTAGTTAATGCAAATATTGCTGAAAGAGTAGTTTAGTCCACTTGTGCCCTACCTCTTGTCCAGCGTACCTCTTGTTGTTTCTCTCTCTGCTGTGTGTTAGAATGTGTTAGTGCTTGTGCTCTGATGGCCTCTGTTGTATTAGTGGACTGCAGTCAGCTATTGTCTTTTTGCAAAAATCCTGTTGCAGTAAATTCATTGAAAGCCAACTCCAAAGCATGGATTCTATTGTTTCCTGAATTCTGCCAACAAGCTGGTCACCTGGGGGTGAAGCAGAAGTTTTTGGGGACTATATCTAATTGGCCTTGAGAGTCCTTTTTTCATCCGCTTCATATTGTATCAGGGAGTGGGGGCTTATTTAAATAGGTCTGGCTAGAGTAGACTGGTAAAGCCTTAACTAAGGTGATGGGTTTAGTGCAGGCTAGTGTTGGTTTAATCAAACATGCTGAGGTATTTTGGGTCAGGGAAAGATAACCAAACTGGACATACTGGATTGTTTTATCCCACTGCCTGTGAGGGGAGCCCTTGGTCCTGGTTGTCAGCGCTTGAACCTTTGTGCTGCTCAGCATGGTGTGTGTGGGGGGGTAAACTTAATGGAATATCTCAGCACAACTTCAATGTGCAGACTAGGACAAGAAAGGGGCACCTTGGTCGTCACTTCCTAACTACACCCGCTGCATGAAACGCTAAATACAGGTTTGTTCTACTCATCATAGTATTTCTGCCAGTTCTATCCTGTTATGAACTTACTTTCACTGCATTCCTGAGAGTGTTTGTATTAACAGGTTATTGGAGAGAGACACTAACCGGTCAAGTCCTGTTCAACTTACTTCCAAAAGACTTCAACCGAAAAAGAATTTAGAGAATGCCGCTCATTGTCGGATGACCAGATCTCAGTCTGCCAGGATTTCAAATGCTTCTTGTAAAACAGCAAGTATTGACTTAGTAAGAGGAAGAATACCTCTAGTAGAAATTAATAACCATGAGAGGCTTAGTGCAGAGTTAAAGATTGAAAAAACAGCAGCTCAGAAAACTGAGAAGTCTGCTTCAGCCAATGAATCATCATTGGATGGTGAGTACTGTGTAGAGACATTGCAACCTTTGTCTAAAGCTTCGTTGCTTTTGGTCTCAGACACCCCAGAGACTCAAATAATAAAAGTTGGCCGGAGTGCATGCAAGCTGAAAATAGCAAATGTAGCCATCATCAACACCACTGAAACTGAAAAACCCAGCTCTCCGACGGAAGAGTTACTTGAGCGGCAACAAGAGAGGGGCCAGGATTCAGAAATCAAACTTCCTCAGAACTTAAATGAGAGTGCACAGACACCCAGAGCACCGAAAGCTAATTGTCAGTCTGTGCGCCGAAGTCTGATGGGTAGAACGTCTATGAATAAAGCTTCCCTTGTACAGAGATGTTCACTGGCCAGCAAAAGGGAAAGAACAATCCAGAAAGCTAGCCACAGGAGGACTACATCCAGGACAAGCACTGCTCGGGAGCAGTCATCCAGTTGTACACGTGTGAGCTGTAAGTTGTTCTCTTAGCTCTCTTTCTCCCCCCCCAATCTGATTATCCATTTGAGGTTCTCCAGTGCTGAAGAAGAGCGAAGTGGCACTCTCTTGATGCGGTCATGGCAAGTACTTCGTGGGAGGGTCTTACAATATTTCCATAGGAAGCCCATTTTAAGTTTAGTAAAACTGCTGCACTTGGCCACATTTCCCATACAGTGAAATGACAGCTCTAAAGTCCCACTTCCAGTAACATACATAGAATCAATGTTCCCTCTAAGCTGTGGAGTCTTGTGAGCAAAAACTCTACTTTGTGAGCGACTAGCATTAAAGTTGTGAGCGAGTGATTTGTCTACTGCATAAATTAGTTTGCTCTGGAGCCCTCCTTCCTGAGCTAAGACTAAAATGTGTGAGCCGGAGGCTAAAAAACTGTGAGCTAGCTCACCCTAACTCAGCTTAGAGGGAACACTGCATAGAATGTAAGCATTTGTGGCGTAAGTGACTAGCTGAGATAGAAATGTTAGAAAAAACATTTCCCTTGAAGGACAGAGAGTTATGTGATAGAAAAGATAAACCCTCAGAATACTGAAACCTTTTATTTCAGGTGGCTTTTCATCCCATTAAAATGATTCTCTTCTGATTTTTAACAACTTTGAACACATGATGAGTTACGATCCAAGATGATGTATTAGAGTAAATTAATGCTAAGCCATGTGTGACTTGTGCTTGACATCTATTTGCAGGATTTATTTTATCTAACTGTATTGCTATAGGCACCCAGTAGATCTGGCCATCTCTGCTTCTGGAGAGTGAGCCCTTTCTTATCCTTAAGGTTCAAAGCAGGAAATGACACTTCATCCTCAGTCTTCTGTGCATCCCTCATTGGGACTGCGCTTGCACAGGCCAGCCACCGGAGGCTCTCTTCCGGCTACTTTAGTATTCCTTCAACACTCCAAGGGGAGCCCCTCCCTCGCAGAGCTCAATAGAGGCTGTCTTCCTTGCCGAGGGGTCACATGTTCTGCAGGGAGGAGGGCCCCCCCCTTTCCCTCAATCCTTTCTTCGCTACTGCGTTGTGGGGACGTGTTCTCTTCATATCTGGTTGTCGTTTTTCTTGAAGTTTTCTGCCTGGGGACTCTCCCCTCTTTGGGAATTGTCACAGAAGGCTTTGTTTAAAAAATGTACTCAGTGCGGTACAAGAAAGACCTCTTCGGATGAACACCTTCTCTGCCTTTTCCGCTTGGGTGAGGCCGCGTGCAAGATTTGCCTCCAATTTACCCAGAAAGCCCGCTCAGATCGAGCAGCATGCTTAAAGGCAAGCTTATGGGAGAAAGTGCTCTCTTGCTGTAATAGCCCAGCAGCGAAAACCACTGCCCCAGCAGAGCACAGACAATCCTTGCCTTTGAAGTCCCCAGTTAGAACCGATTAACTTGTGAGCCCGGTTCAAAAGAGCCGAAGCGTCAAATCCGATCACCTGCCTGTTCAGCTGAATGCTGCGCATCAGAACCCCCCCCACCTAAGAAATCCAAATCCAAACATAAGGGGAAGCATCATTCCAGTTCCAAGACACTCCCAGAATTGATTAATTCTTTGGTTCCAGCCGAACCATCTTCAGTTCTGATGGAATGGCAGGAAGTCTCCCCACCCTGAACCACATGCCTCCCCGGCTCATTCGTTCTCAGAAGGGGAAATAGAGCCTGGCCAGGATGCATTGGCGGTTTCAGCAGCTAGTCAGCTGTCGGAACCACTGTCCCCAGCACTGTGGCAGATTTCTAAGTCTCTGCCGCCTTGGCAAGGCCACCCTTATTATTTACCTTCTCCTAGACCTCAAGAATGAGGAGACTGGCAATCACGAAAAGCACCTCCAGAACTGAGGCACCCCTTTTCATGGAACCATGACATTGTGGGTCCACCAGTTTCGTTTTCTCCTGCAATCTCTCCCCACCATGGGGCATTAGGATTCCAAGGAAGAGCCGTTTTTGAGGGCTATCTCCCTTTCTGGTTCAGGCTCAGTCTTACCATCGGACCCTTCCCCGATTACACTGCAGAGCAAATGACGCAGATGGCTAAACCATTGGAAATAGAGGTGTCGCCCAAGGGCCCCACCCCTAGACAGAATGACCCTGCCTTGCTTGACTTCTGGCACCTGGTACTCGGAGCCTGCAAGCCAGTACAGTTTGCGTCCACCCAAATTAGCAGTGGCATGGAAGACACAGCTTCCTCCCTGGCAGACCTGGCTGCTGAGAACCAGGCACGCCAAATGCAGGTACAGCAGCTGACAAACCCTTTTAGGGAAATGTCCAGTGAGCCCTCCAGAGAAGTTCAAGGGAGGCCAAGAAGAATTGGAAGGGACCTCCAGGGTCATCTAGTCCAATCCCCTGCACAATTTTGGAAATTCACAAATACTTCCTCCTCCACACCTGCACTGTCCACTGTTCCACGCCCAGAAATGACAAAAAACCTCCAGGATCCCTGGTCAAACCAGCCTGGAGAAAAATTGCTTCCTGACCCCAATCAGCATTTTTCTGGGCGTGTAAGAAATGGCCACAAGAACTAACTACTGAGGCAACCCTTCCTGCCCTCCCTCTCATGATACGCCTCAGTTCACAGAGTCCGCATTGCTGTCAGATGGCCATCTAGCCTCTGTTTAAAAGCATCCAAAGAAGGAGAGCCCACCAGCTCCTGAGGAAGCCTGTTCCACTGAGGAACTGCTTTAACTGTCAGGAAGTTCTTCCTAATGTTTAGCCGGAAACTCTTCGGATTTAATTTCAACCCGTTGGTTCTGGTCTGGCTTTCTGTGGCAACAGAAAGCAACTCCATACCATCCTCTATATGACAGCCCTTCAAGTACTTGAATATGGTTATCATATCATCTCTCAGTCGTCTCCTCTCCAGGCTGAACATACCCAGCTCCTTCAACCTTTCCTCATAGGACTTAGTCTCCAAACCCCTCACCATCTTAGTTGCCCTCCTCTGGGCACGTTACAGTTTTTCTATATCCTTCTTAAATTGTGGTGTCCCAAACTGAACACAATACTCTAGATGAGGTCTAACCAAAGCAGAATAAAGTGGTACCATCACTTCACGTGATCTGGACACTATTAGCCCAAGACCGCATTTGCCTTTTTAGCTACCGCATCACACTGCTGACTCATGTTCAGTGTATGGTCTACTAAGACCCCTAGATCCTTTTTGCACATACTACTGCCAAGGCGAATCTCCCCCAACCTATAATTATGCATTTGATTTTTCCTACCTAAATGCAGAACTTTACATTTATCCCCATTGAAATTCCATTTTATTTGTTTTAGCCCAGTTGAACAAAACAGGTCCCAGGACAGATCCTTGAGGCACTCCACTTGTCACTCCTCTCCGAGAAGATGAGGAACCATTCACAAGCACTCTTTGCGTGTGATCTGTCAACCAGTTACAGATCCATCTAACAGTCATAGCATTCAAACCACATTTTTCCAATTTGTCAACAAGAATATTATGTGGAGCTTTATCAAAATCCTTACTGAAATCATGATAAACTATGTCTGCAGCATTCCCCTGATCCAGCAAGGTAGTAATTTTCTCAAAACAAGAGATAAGGTTAGTCTGACATGACTTGTTCTTCAGAAACCCATGCTGGCTCTTAGTAATCACAGCCGTCCTTTCTAAATGCTCAAGAACTGACAGTTTGATGATTTGTTCTAAAACTTTCCCAGGTATAGACGTCAAGCTGATGGGTCAGTAGTTACCCGGATCCTCCTTTTCCCCCTTCTTGAAGATGGTGACAACATTTGCCCGCCTCCAGTCTTCTGGCACCTCACCTGTTTTCCAAGAATTCTCAAAAATAATGGACAAAGGCTCAGAAATTACATCTGTGTGTTCTTTTAGTACCCTCGGATGCAGTTTATCTGGCCCTGAGGACTTTGTTTCATTTAAAGAAAATAGGTGTTTATGTACTACCCCTATGCCGATCCTAGGCTGCAACTCCCTTCCCTCATCATGTGGTCTGTTTTTGCCGTATTGAGCATCATTTTCCTTGCAAGAGAAGACTGAGGAAAAGTGGGAATTGAGCAGTTCTACTCTCCATCACCTGTTACAGTTTTACTTTCCTGTCCCCTCAATGGGCCTACCATGTCCTTGCTCTATTTCTTACGTTGAACATAAGAAAAGAACCTTTTTTGTCATTTTTAGCATCTCTTGCTAGCCTAAGCTCATACTGAGCTTTAGCTTTCCTAACTCTCTACAAGTACTGATTATTTGTTTATATTCATCCTTGGTTATAAGGTCCTCCTTCCACTTTCTGAATGAGTCTTTTATTTCTCAAGTCTTTAGAAAGCTTCTTTATGGAGCCACCTTGGCTTCTTTAGGCTCCTCCCCTTTTTCCTTCTCATAGAAGAGTTAACTGCATTCTTGGCACAGTGCAAAGCTATACATGGAGCTGAGGGAAAGGGATTTCCCCAATGATAAGACTAAGGTCTGTTTCATAATAAGCCTCTTAAAGGGCAAGGCTGCCAAATGGTCAGCACCTTTGTTGCTCATGAGCTCTCCACTGCTTAGCAATTTTTTGTATGAGTTGCAAGGTCTGTGCAAGTGCAGGCATTGTTTCTCCAGTTCCGACTTTTAACCCACACCCACCCCAGTTTTTGGAACACTGAATTTTTTTTTTTTTACAAACCTAAAGGTTTATCCCGAGTCAGTAGAACCCCTGCCCTACCATTTGTACATGGATCAGTTGTTTGAATGGTTTGACCTGCACTCTAGAGCTATGTTCAGAAGAGAGTATTAGGAAATAAAGTATAGAAAGAGGGTATCCACAGATGTCGTATTGATTACCTGCTAATTTGTGTGTATTTCCCTTCAGGCCGTGTATCTCTGGAGAAATTATTGGCTGAAGACATTATTGAATCTAGGTGAGTTTAAGTTCTTCACTTTCTAAAACTAGGGAGACCCTATTTGAAAGCATGGCGACTGTTGAGCATGCTCTTTGGCTCTCTTTAATATGGAATGAATGTGGAGCGCAGCTGTTTTAGTGGAAGGTGATATATTTGTACTTTCTGCACCGTAGGAGTTTGAAAGGAATTGTACTGTTGCCTCTAAATACTACATATTTCTTCCTTACTTTTTTGTAGACTACAGTTGGATCCTGCTTCCCATTCTCGTCAAGAGGCAAGTTCTATGAAAAGTCAACATTAGAAAACCTAGAGGGGTGGGCTGTGGAAACATATTCTGCCAGTTCAATTTATGTATCCCACTTGAAGATGTCATTTGTGTAACACAGGAAATTAGGGCTACAGAGTATTTTGAGAATGTCCTAAGTTTGAATGAGCCAAGAATTCTTGCAATGTAGTTCTTAACTGAGTGACACTTTGACAGTTTGAAGTCAGTGGGCTTAGAAGGGTACAGCTGTTGAAGACTTTGCTGTTAAAGACCTTTGTAGTCTCTGTTGATTCAGAGTAGGATTTTACGCTGCATTTCATGTATATCATCTTTAACTCACTGAAGTGACATAACTTTCTTATACAGTGATGTTACTATAAGCTATATGGCATTTATGCTTGGCCTATAAGCAATTCTGGGTTATCTTTCTGATGGAAACTTGGTGGATGCTTACAAGTATTCTTAAGATTCTGGGTAGTTCTGCAAAGATATATATCAGAACATTCCACCTTACATACAGGTCTAGCATACCTTACTATAAACATGTCTGTTTATTATAAGCACCCCATTCTACTATAAGTCTTCATATTTTGTCCATAACTTATTCTTCTACACTATACCACACTTCTGCTGGTATTTATTTGTTGAAGTAAGTTCATTTAGTATATCTGCAGCCACTATAAAGCAGGCCTTGACCATTCCAGATGCCATGTTGCTGTCGTGATCTGAAGTTGCCTTGTGGTGACTGAAGCTCTGGTGGCCCCTGGGCTGTAAACTCTGTTACAAGAGTTTAAAAGCAAGGAGAGCCAGCCCTTTAAGAATGCACTGCAAAACTTCCAGCACAGAGCTAATTTTGTGCTAGGATATGAGCTCTGCTGAAAACTGAGCTCAGTTGCTGCTGGCTTCCCTCTCTCTAGCCACAGCCATGGGAAAGCTGGAGGGAAGGCAAATGGGCTGTGCTTAGTAGAGTGGGCAAAGGGAAGAGTCCTTTCCTCCAAGGGTGGGAGTGGGGTAGAGATGTAAAATTTCCGGAAATTTTGAAGCTTGGGAAAAAACCCAGCCCCCCCCCCCCGCCTGGAAAAAAAACATAAATTTTTGGGAGAATTGAAAAAATGCTACATTAGCACTTCTTTTTTTTTCCAAATTGAAAGTCATTCTGTTACTTTAGGAACATAAAACATGACTATAGACATTTTTTCTTGGCATGAAATTACCACAACTAATAATAATAATAACTAGCATATTAAAAATATAGTGTAAACAATTATTACAAACAGAATACCCACCCACATGCAAAAACAAAACTGAAACCTTTTTCTTTTCTTGTGACAATAGCACCTCCTGCCAACCTAGCAGTTTGAAAGCAAGAAATTGCAAGTAGATAAATAGGTACCACTTCAGTGGGAAGGTAACAGCGTTCGTGCGCCTCAGTATTTAGTCATGCCCCCAGAAATTTACAATCCAATATCTAAGACAAAGTGAAGCAGAGAAAGGGGAGAAGATTGGGGGGCTGGGGAAGAATGTGTGTTCATTCCGATGACATGTGTATGGCTTAGTTCTTGTAGGGGAGGGAAAATAAGGGGTTATGTGAAAGTTTTCACGTTTTTCCTGAGCTGTACCTCTTCAGGAAGATCTCCTTGCATGCACAAAATATTTTGTACCCCATCTGAAAGAAGATGAGGAAAACGTAACTCTGCAACTTAGCCCAAGGCTCTGAAAGGCTTACTAAGTGCAGTCAAGGCGAAATTGATGCTGTTACCTCTTAGAGTAGGGCCTAACCTGTTAAATTTAGGATTGGCTACTGGTTCGTGAAAGATGTCCTGTCCCTTTAACAGAGGCTTAATGTGTGGAAATGCAGTGGAAGCTTTTTGTGGCATGGAAGTAAATAACATCACCTGATAAATAATGTCCCATTTATTCTCTATTAAAAGGAGTTTTTCTCCAGGCCAGCTGGCAATCCCGGAAATCTTAGTGACATTATTAAATTGCTTAATGATTGAGGAAAAAATCAGATTCGTTTTTGATGAGGCTGGGCTCCTAGGTCCAAAGAAAAATTTTCAGGGCTACATATACATTATATATGTAACAGAGACTGAATAGTAGCAAATTTCTTTACATTTCTGGACATATACTGGGAATACTGACACGTACAAGAAAATAGTTAAGTGTTGACCAAGATTCTGATATTCAGCATTATTGCTGTACAGAGGTTTAAGTTTTGCATGCTTGGAGAATATGTGCTGTGGCGGAGCAGGATTTCATCCATCTGTTCTGTTTTTTGCATTGCATGTTGACACATTAAAGATGTTTGCATAAAGTCTACATGTAAGGAGTCCAGCATACACTGTCATTCTTGGATACTGATTATTGTTCAGTTACGACTTATGTATGTTGGATTTCGTGGATGTTTGGCAGGCTAGTGCAAGTGATCCCATTTTCTGTGTGCATAGAACTTGTAGCTGTTAGAGCTTCATCCTTTGAGCTGGGTGAAATTTTAGTTCAGTGGGCCATTCTTTTGTCTGCCCAGCAGATAAAGCACCAAAGTTTAGCTGTATACCTACTGTAGGAGAACTATGCAGCTTGTAAGTGTGTGATTCTTCAGCATTACCAAAGGACATGGATGGTTAGTCTTTTAAGTGGCAAGATTTTTGCTGTTGGATATATAGCTCTGTGAGCTTCTAATGATGTCCAGAGCTGGTTTTTCCAACTGCTGTCTGCTTTTCAGTGCTGGAAGGGAGAGAATTCTCAAGTCTCTCTTAGGGCAGGAACAAACCTATTGTTGCTTCTGTTACTACGTTGTGGCTCTTTAGTGCAGTGCGTCCTCCTTTCCTAAAGCAGCATGTAACTGATTGGCAGATGGACCCATATAGTAAACAGCAGCTGAGGAAACACTGCAGTGTATGTTACAGAGTGTATATTGAGAGACACTTGTCCACATGTAACTATGAATGATCCTGGAGTTTAGATAGCTGATGATGCAGCAAGATAACAACTGGTGCTGTTTTTGGTTTCACCCAACTGGGATAGGTGCTAAATATTGTAGAATGTTCTTACAGCCTAAGAGGATTTTTGATTGGCTGAGGCAAAAATACCCTTTAAGTTTATATTTCAGCAGGGTTTGTGTCCTGCTTGTATCTGTATGTCTTTTAATGTAATAACACATTTTGTACTTTGCATGATAATCATTATAAATATTTTTGTAAATGACAGATGTTGTTTACATTCGGTAAGATGGCTTTTGTATGTTTGGTTGATTATATTGTTGGCAACCTTCTCCTTGCTTGTTTGCTCCTTTGTATGGCTTATGCCATACTGACATCTAGAACTGTAAGGCAGTCCTACTCAGCAGTTTATCTGACAATAGTAATGTAAGAAACATTAATGAATGGGAGGGCTGCCTGGAATACCACAGAGATGATTCCGTAGAAGAAGAGTCCTGTGCTCCCCACCTAAGTGGCGGTGCTATCACCAAAGTATCCAGGGCTTGTGTTGATCTATGATCACTTCAAATGTGCGCCGTCATATGTTGCTGGGATTTATAATGTGCTGCTGTTTGCTGCAGGTTGCTGATCAACCACTCAGTCATTCTCACACAGTCCCCAAGGCTGCCGCTATTGAAGAGCAACAAGAAGGCAAGAGCACAGGTGAGGAATGGCAGTTTAGCTGATAAAGCGCTGGTTTTATGTATTGGATGCAGTGGATCCCTATTAGCATCTTGGCTGCTGAATTCTGCACCAGCAGTGCTCTTCTCTCTCGATACCTGGCTTTAGCTTTAGTCTGCGCAGTGGAAAACATCTCAGTCAGTGCTAATGGTGATCTTTGTCTCTGCAGAGAACAGCTGTGAAAAGAATGCTGAGGTCCAGGAGCAGCCTCAGAGAGTCAGGTACAGTTTCTCATTGGTTCTTTGGGCGAACACCATGGCCCATTTTGTTCCGATGATATGTTATTGGAACTGGTGTCCCATAGGCTTTGGGTAGGCATTTGGTATGGTTTTTCTTTGTTTCTTTTGGCAAACACCATGGCCCGTTTAGTTCGGATGCTATGTGGTTTGAACTGGGTAGGCATTTGAATTCTAAATTCCTATCTACAAAACCATCTGGTTTGGAAAAATATATATTGATGTGTGCTAGATGCCAACCGAATAATACAATGACAAAAGAGACTAGATAAAAACCATAACATCATTTAGTGTTGTGTAATGATAAACAGTGTGGAGCTGCGGTGGCTCGAGTGGTTAAGACGCTGAGCTGCAGGCTGTGGAAGGTCAGTAGTTCAGCAGTTCAAGACCCGAGTTGCCGCATGATGGAGTGAGCTTCCGTCTCTAGTTCCAGCTCCTGCCAACCTAGAAATTCAAAAGCAAGAAATTGCAAGTAGATAAATACCTTCGGTGGGAAGGTAACAGCGTTCCGTGCGCCTTGGTGTTTAGTCATGCCGGCCACATGACCACGGAAACGTCTTCGGACAGCGCTGGCTCTTCGGCTTTGAAACAGAGATGAGCACCGCAACCCTAGAGTCGGACTCGACTGGCTTTCGAGCAAGGGAATGATAAACAACCACTTATTCCTTCACAGAAAAAATATGCAAAGGTCAATAAAATTACACATAGCAGTCTGCTCCAAACTCTCTCAGTCAGTATCCTTCTAACAGTCTTGTGTTCTCAGAAGCAGTCTGCTCCAAATTCAGTCTCTCTTTCAACACTTATTCCCAATATTTAAGTTTTTCAGACCTTTAGTCTTTCCTCAGGAACAAATCCTATATAGGAATCTCACATTCAATGTTACCTTCAAGTTGACACATTGATTTATTTTTCTGTTAATCTACTTGGGCAAGGTCTCCTCACTAATTTTCAAGCATTCTGGTGCTGCTACCAAAGTCAAATGGACCCAAACTATATCTACAAAACCATCACTGCTCCATTCACCTTATCTAGGAACTAGCATGAGGATACAGAGCATATCCATTGAGTCTAAAGGAAGAATTACGGAAGGAAGAAACACTGTAGGCTTCAGAGCCAGGCAGCACATGCTGGTGGAGGGAGGATATCAGAGAAAGCAGATTTTCTATTCCTCTTTTCCCCTCAACAGAGCCATGCACAAGTGGGTGATGAAGGGGTCCAAGGATCTAAAGAGAAGTGAAGGGGAATGGTAGGAAGGAAAATGTGTGGAGGGTGTCTCCAGTTCTTTGCCCTGTGCTCTGCCTGTGTCAGACCCACGCCCCAAGCAGTGGGTAATTAACTCAAGGGTGGTGGCATGGTAGAAGGCTGGTAAACAGGACTAGCACTCTTATAAGGGACTATACATATCAGGGGAGCTACCTTACCTCCATTTGGGTCCATTGAGAGTCCCTAAGAATAAAGGGTTGTACCACAATCCTACGCTGAGACAAAGGGGTTGCTAGACTTCTCTTCTGTACTGTTCTGGGCAGTGAATACTGTATTAACACTTGCAGACAAAAGGCAAGCTATAAGAGAGCAGTGAATGAGTTATATGATGGGCAGCATACAGAGGATGAGCTCTCTCCTCCAATGAAAAAGTCATCGTCCCCTCAGTGCCCTGCTAGTAAGGTAAGTTAAGCAGCCTATCTTCAGGAGCACAGCATTGTCCCATCAGTTTCTTTCTAAGGACTGATAGTGTTCTATGCTATGTTTACAGGTTGTCCGTCCTTTCAAGACTTTCTTGCACGCTGTACATAAGAACCGGGTTCTCATGATGACCCCTGGCTCTGCGAGCCAAAACAGTGCTATAAAATCATTCCTCAAATACAACAGCCCTGTCCGAACCAATCCCAAGGTAAGGGGTGTTGATGGTTTCTGCCCTGAAGGTTATTACATAAGTAGAAGAAGAAGAGACTGGAGTTATACCCCATGGCCCTTCACTTGGGGTCTCAGAGCGGCTTACAAACTCCTTTTCTTTCCCCTCCCAACAGACACCCTGTGAGGTAGGTGGGGCTGAGAGAGCTCTTCCAAGGACAGCTCTTGTCAGAACTATGGCTTGCCCAAGGTCATCCAGCAGCTGCAAGTGGAGGAGTGGGGAATCAAACCCAGTTCTCCCAAATTAGACTCCTCACACTTAACCACTACACCAAACTGACCCGCAACCATCTCATAGAAGGGTCAAGTTTCAGAGAAACATGTTTATCAGTTACTGTTTACAAAAAGAACCATCAGTGAAACATTTAAAAAATCTAAAATTATGATCTTCTCAAAAAATTCTTGTATCAAACAGAGGCTATGGACCATAAGTGGAAAAATAGACCTAGCCCATTTTAAATACCTGGATGAAACTTTTAGTTAAACCTTACTTGGAAAGCTCACATTTATTCAGCCACAAAAATATAAGTGCTCTCCCATGGCTCCTTTATTCCAAAGCGGGGGCAGTACATTACTGCAGTTACTGAGGCTTTTAATGCTCAGGGTATCCCAAGGTCTTATTCAGGGCAGGCATTTGTGTTAATGGGTTCTTAGAGTCTGACTATCTACTTCAGATTTTACACTGGATAGTAGATGTACCAATTTATGTGGCAGGGACTGTGCTCTGATTTGAGTTAGCACAGTGCTCAGTGGAGTCCGGGGCTTGAATTGGTGCCTTCAACTTAAGACTGAAGGCCCTCTTTTCAGTGCCCTCTACTCGAATGTGTGTGGGGTGTCTATTACATTTACTGAAGGAATCTTCCTTCAGAAGTGTATGAGAAAAATGTGTGGACAATCAACTAGAGCTGTGGTGTCAAACTCATTTGTTATGAGGGCCGGATCTGACACAACTGTCACTTTGCCAGGCCAGACCATGTGTGCCATAAAATGCAATATGAGGTACCAGAAATATAAACTTTATGCAGATGATTTCAGATGATGAATGGCAATATACTTGATTGGATTAGGTGTGATAGAACTAGAAAGTGAATCGCTCCAAGTGAAAAAATATGTT
>NW_015164689.1:720146-749072 GCF_001447785.1 Gekko japonicus
ATGAGGGGGGGGGGGGGGGGGGGGGTTCATGTGAAGAAAGACAGCCATTGAGGTGGGAGGGGAGAGAGGGAGACCATGGGTTGAACTGGAGTATCGGGAACTATAAATGTATTTTTAAATATTTAGTCATCTACTTACATGGAATCCAATCCAGGTGTTGTAATTCCTAACCCCAGGGTCTTTTTTAAAGGAAATCCCAGATAGGCAAAGAGAAACCTTTTTTTAAAAAAAAAAAAATTCAGAATAAGCCAAAAATAATTTCCCCTTAATTCCCATTATTCCAGATGCATCTCTATTCTGCCCTCTTCCTAACATTCGAGTGTGTGTGTGTGTGTGTGTGTGTGTGTGAGAGAGAGAGAGAGATCAGATCTCACAATAAACAGCAGAGCAGACTTGTCAGAAGAATTCCCTCCCCCCCCCAATATGCATGAACAGGAAAGCTTATACCTGGAATAAAACTTAGTTGGTCTTGAGGGTGCCATGGGACTCTCTCTACAAACAAGGGAAGAGAGGCTAGGCAATGCAGCAGCAACAGCCCCAGAAGAGGAAGCAGGAGGGAGCTTTTTTCTGCTGCATGCACATGTGCTCTCTTTTTCCCTCCCCCTTGTTTCCCTAAGGAGGAAGAGAGGCTTTGGCACACAGCAGCAGCAATGGCCAACAAATGCAAGTACTTGTTTGTGGGCCGTGTACCAGCCCTACAGGGGCCAGATACAGCCCACGGGCAGTATGATTGACACCCCTTAACTAGAGTTTCATGGTTTCTCCCCGGGCTATCCTGAAGTTGTAAGGCTGGTTAGGAAAAGGGTAATTTATAGGGATGTGTATTCGGCTTTCCCGAACCAAAAAAAATACCGAATAAATACCTTATCGGTATTTATCAGTATTTTTAAAGCTGAATGCAAATTCAGGAAACTCTTCGGCTTTCGAATACAATTTCCTGAAATTGTTTGGCTTTTTCGGCTTTTGGGTAGCCGAAAACCAGCTTCCCTGGGGCTGCGGCTTCCCTAGTCAATTTCACTGGCCGCCAGTCAGCTGTGGGAGTGAAACTGACCAGGGAAAGCCTCCTCTCTCTGCCTTCCCTCCTCCAGCTGCCCCAGGGCTGCTGGAGAGGGAAAGAAAGGCATCTAAACATGCCTGGGTTCCCTGTCTGTGCTCCTCCAGGGGCCCCGCGGCTGCCCTGTGCTTTCCCATACCTCTTTCCCCCCCTGAAGAAGATCTCTGCTTTTGCAGAGAAGCTCGGGGAAGGGGGGAGGCGGTTTAAATGCCTTTCTTTCCCTTCTCCAGATTGGGACGGGAAAGAAAGGCCTTTTAAGCATGCCTGGGCTCCCTAGCTGAATCTCCTCCAGCTACCCTATGTCAGTTAGAGTAGGGAAGGCAGAGAGAGCCCAGGGTTTCCCTTTGTCAATTTCACTCACAGCTGACTGGCGGGGAGTGAAATTGTCAATGAAATCTCTTAGGACTATCGGAGGGAAAGAAGGCATTTTAACATGCCTACTTTCCCCCTGATGGTGTATATCAGACCTGAATATATTTGGGCAATACCAATTATTTCCCCAGCACTGATACTTTACTGTTATTGAACTGGGGAAATTCGGCATTTTCCAATATTTTTCAAGTCTGATTTACCCGAAGCTGAAAAATACCAGGTTTTGTTTTTTGTTTTGTTTTTGCACGCCCCTAGTAATTTAGTTTGACCTTGCCAGCACACAGGCCCATGCAAGGTGTATATGCTTTACTTTTGCAATAGGGAATCCCCCCTTCTTTGACTCTCCCGCTTTATCTAAGCCTACTTAGAATTCTTGGGCAAGGGCATATTTTAGGTTAGACTAAATGTCCTGCCAGCTTCAGAGCATGGGATGCTTTACCAAAACTATATTCTTGCTAGTGTTACTGTGCACCTGGAGTAATAAAGACCATAGATCATCATATCTTATTCTGTGATTGATGGATACCACTCAGAGACCTCCGGATTACACTTGTCCTATGTAAATAGCTGTCAGTTGAATTTCATGTGATCTCTTTTCTGTTGGCAGACACCAATCTGAAAATAATTGTTGCTAAATTTTTAGCACTTGCGGTCTCTTTAAGCTGTTACAGACATGGTTTCAATTTGCCATGCTGTATTTTAATGTTCATTCTTTTGTATGTTACTTTGTATTTGTACTGAGTTTGCTTGCGACCTTTGGTCAAAGGAATGTAATAATAAAAGGAAAGGACAAATTGGCTCAATAGTGATTGTCTAGCCCCTCATCCCATGACAATCCCATGACAACCTTAGTAGGCAAGTAACAAATTCTTATGTGGCCAACTCCAGTTTAAGAGATTGCAGAAATGTTTGGGCTTCACAGACATTCTGAAATCTGTTTTCCCTTGAGAAATCAAACTTTGCTTCCTTTTAACTGTGGAAGAGAAGAGAGGTGAACCTAATATCAACAAAGCTGCAAGGAATAAGAGTATTATGAACCAATAGTCTGGTTCCATCTGCAGTAGAGCACTATTTGGTGCTAACATCCAAAAATATTAACTACATCTCATTCTTTCCTTCATACAGATGGGGTTTGTTGTAAGTAATGAAATTAATCTTACACTAGATATATTTGCACATCATTAACACATTGTCTGTTGTTGAGTGGCATCTCTAACCCCCTGCAGTGTGACCTAACACTGCTTCCTTCTAAAGGGAAGTCCAGCATTTATTTACTGCTTTTTCAAGAAAATTAAGCCATAATTAATGAAAACGTACTGTTCTTATTACAGAATTACTGTACTCAAACTTCAAAATATGACCATATTATAAGTTTCTTCACTTAAATGTCTCAACTGAGGTATTTTCCCAGTTGGTTTTAAATTTAGAGAGTTCGGAGCAGGTAACAAAGGAGTACAAAAAAGAAACACAGGAGATTTTTTTTGATTTTTGCTGGAGCAGAGAGCTTTGTCAACACCCATTATCTTTTCTGTCTGGGGCCCATCACCCATTACACTCTGATGCTTAAGTGAGTTTTATGCTTACGACCTTTGGTCAAAGGAGCTTATTAATTTAGGAAAGTGCATACCTAAAAATAAGAAGTAAAGACAACAAATATAACCTGCAGGTACACTCATCAGGGAGCTGTATTTGGTAAAAGCTTCTTGTTGGGTGTAGGCTTGGTGGCTTGCCTCTCTGTAATATGTGGCACGTCCCTCCCTTGCAATTAAAAGCATTTGGTATCTTCTGCTGGGAAGACTTAACAGAAGTCCACTTTGGCCAATAAACTCATGTTTGCAGGGATAAGCTAGAAAATGGAGGCTAGTGAAACAGGACAAATTTGTAGTTGATTTAGATGTCTGTACTGAGATTTTCTAATTTACAATTCACTTCAGTAACAGTCTTAGAAAATAAATTCAGCATTTGGTAACGGTTAGTGTACTAGCTGCCAGGGTGATGCCATTCTTACACATAAGCTAGTTTAGGGCCCTCGCAGTGTATCCGCCATGACAGCTGTTGCAAAGCAAATTGACCTGTTCTTGCTGTGGTCTGTTCTCATGGCTGGCCATGTTGTGAACCACTGTCTCCACAGGCGGATTTCTCTTTTCCGAGGAGGCAGTGACAGGTTTGCCTTCATTATGTCTTGATCTAACCATGCCAAAAAGAGTTTCTTAAATAGGAGTACATAGATTTTTTTTTTGGGGGGGGGGTTGGGAAAGAGGCATTTCCTGCAGTGAGAGAACATCCAGTCTAGTTGCTTATTCTAAAATCTCCCTGGAGACGCAGAAGTCCAGTAGCTGCTGTTCAGGGAAGCATTACACTTCAGTACACAGCCTGTACAGTCCGATGGAATTCATATGGAGCAAATACGATCAGATCTTTGACACTTGCCTCTCCAGCTATGTAAGAACACTAAATACTTTCTAAAATCCAGGTTTAATTATCTTCCTCTTCCTCATGCTATGTAGTTTTCTGTAGCTCCTTGGTTCAAGGTTTCATGTAGCAACCAGGATTGCTTTATTCCATGTGGGGAATATCTTGTGGCTTGAAAGCTGCATTGAAGATTATTTTATACAGGTGCATTTTTCCCCGTTTACTTGTGACAAACTTCACTGCCTTATACATAATTATGGTCTTAGAAACTCCATTAGGATTGCCTGGGCTGGATTCTGGCTCTTTCTAAAACGTGCAGGCATTGTAGAGGCTGGGGCACAAATAGGAGATTGTTGTCATTAATGGCTAACATTCTGCTGTAGCTTTGAAGATCGTTTTTAACCTTGCCCACCTTGAGACAAACCTGTGTCAGAGTATTTTTGCAATATGTAATTAGGCTTTGCTTCTTCAGAGCTAATTATTAAAAAACAAACCTTATCACATTTGGGTACCATAGTAAGTGTCGCTTACTTCTTAACTTAATTCTAAGGTGTCAGGGGTGCAATGTAAATGACATGCCAATAATTATTTGATTAGTCACACTGCCTTTTGTACTGTCCCCCTCCCCCCAACCCCAGTAGCTAAAATGAACACAGCTTCTTTCTCTAGTCATTGGATATTCATCTATCCAAGAACACTCTTTGAGTTTTAAATGCATCTGCCATAGTACAGAAATTTTTTCCCCCTGATTGAAAATGCAGTTTAGTTGCTTCGCTTTCATAGTTGTGTGTACCACATAGCAGTAACTGTAGGAACAGACACACCAGTAGTGTATTGATACAAGTTTCTTTTCTACCTAGCAAAAGGAGAGGCAGCGTTTGGAGAATTTAAAGAAAAAAGAGGAAGCTGAGCAGCAGAGGAGACAGAAAGTGGAGGAAGAGAAAAGACGGCGACTGGAAGAGATGAAGCGGTATATGTATATATTCATACTCCCTTCCTGTTGATCTTTTTCTAGTTTGTTTTTGAATTGCTTCTAACTGGATTCTCTCCTGTGGCATCAGGAAGCGTGAGGAACGCCTTCGCAAGGTGCTGCAAGCTCGTGAGCGGGTAGAGCAGAGGGAAGAGGAGAAGAAAAAACTTATTGAGCAAAAACTTGCCCAGCATAATGAGAAGGTACATTCAAATGTGGCTCACAATATAAGGAATGGCTAGGCGGGGGGTGTCTCTAGAGTAATGGACAAAGTTCTAAGATGCGAGTAATGTGATGTCTTGGGCTGGTCCTTGTGAAAAGCCCTAAGGGTTTTAACTAGCAAGCTCGTTTTCAGAGTTTCAGACTTAGGTCTCTTGGTGTAGAGAGCCAGCTTGGTGTAGTGGTTAAGAGCCCTGGACTCTAATCTGGGAAACCAGGATTGATGTCCCACTCCACATGAAGCCAGCTGGGTGACCTTGGGCCAGTCACAGCTCTCTCAGAGCTCTCTCAGCCCCACCTACCTCACGGGGTAGGGTGTCTGTTGTGGGGGGAGGAAGGGAAGGCGATCCTTTGAGTAGCGAAGAGCCAGGGTATAAAACCAACTCTTCTTATCAGCCCAACAAACCATTCCCCCACCCCTGTTACCTCTGACAACATTAGAACAGTAAATCTGTCAGTCGTCTTGAGTTTATAATTATCAAGGCTTTCAAATGCCGAGTTGGGTACAGAGGAACTTTGCACAATATGTGCAGGGGGAAATTTGGTCTATTTAAAGGCAAAAGATGTATGAATAACCTCTTTTAGGTACAAGAAGAGAAAATGGCAGAAGAAAAAGTGAAAAAGACTGCAGCTGGCAAGAAAGCTGAAGAACTTGAAGCCCGTAAACAGAGAGCTCTGCAGCTGGTAAGGCAAAAGTTGTTCAAACAAAGGAGAGAGACAAAGAGAGAGAGAGACAGAGATAGAGACAGAAAAGAACCCCGAGTAACTTCTTCCCATTTCCTGAATTCAAAGTCATGTGGCTGCACAGATGAGGTTGGTTTACACGTTTGTGAATTCACTCTGAACTACATAGTTTTATCGTAGTAACTAAAATGAGCCATGCATAACCCTTTCTAGAAGCTTGAACTCATCAGAAATGTTCTACCCCTCATGATTAGAAGCAGCATCAGAATTCCCAGGGCAAGACTGTTTGACTGGAAGACTGTAAGTCCCTGTAACTTCAAATGGCTGAACTGTAAACCTGATTTCACATTTAAGATGATGCTGTGGATTTCAGGCTAGGAGTCCCCAGGTAGATAGTGCTGTGGAGGCTCTTACATGCCGTCTGGTCATGACCTGTCAGTTCATTAAACTCAGACCAGTTGGCTCATATTCTCTGCAACATGCTTGACAGCAGCCATCCTCTTTTCTACTTTGCAGGAAGAAAAGCGCAGACAACAGGAACTGATGCAGAAGAAAAAGGAGGAGGAGCAAGAGAAAGCTAGGCACGCTGCAGAACTGGAAAAAAAACTGGCTGCTGAGAGGGAGCTCGAGAAAAAGAAGCAACAAGGAAAGCTTCAATCACAGCAGTGAGTAGATCTAATCTGAAGTTTGGCATGCAAAGGAAGCAAGTAATGCTGCTCAAGCGATCACTGGGTTCAGATTGTGCCAAAGGCCACACACCCGTCTCCATTTTGTCAATGGTGCAGTGATCTGTTTTTGATTACAGGGAGCGTGAAAGGAAAGAAAAGGCTGCTCACCTGCAAAGAGAATTGGTGGCTGCTAAAGAAAAAGAGCGGCTTCAGAAAGAGGCAGAGGAGAAAGAGAGGAAACTGGTAAGCCTCGTCAGCATTTGAAATGAATTTTTTTCATTTTAGCACATTGCATGCCGATAGCTGTCATAATTTTGTTATAAGCAGCCCACAGGTTTGGGAGGTGCATTGAAAGGGAAATCGAACCTTGTCTGTATTTTTCCAGTGCTGGAAAGTAGGAACAGTGACCCTTTACCAGCATGTGGATATCTCTTTTCTATTTTAAATAGCAGGAGGAGCAGCAGAAGGAGAAATCTACTTCTGATGCAGCGGTTGCCAATAAACAACTGAATGTAACAATAGAGATACAGGTGAGCCTTGAACCAGATCTGAGATTCTAATAGCTCAGGAGAACGATGACTTTTAGATCAGACTTTGTTCTGCCAGGGGAGGGCGTGTTAACAGTAGCTAGAGTATAGCCTTATGCAGGGAAATGTATCCCCATTCCCCACACAGGCATGCACTGAGCACTTTGGTCTTTTCTTTTCTTTTTTGCTGTCAAGTTGCAGTGGATTTATGGTGACCCCATAGGATTTTCAAGGCAAGAGACATTCAGGGTTAGCTTGCCATTACCTGCTTCTGCATAGCAACCCTGCTATTCCTTAGTGGTCTCCCATCCAAATAGTAACCAGGGCTGACCCTGTTTAGCTTGGAGGTCTGATGAGACTGGGCTATCCAGGTCAAGGCTTGGTCTTTATATAAAGCCTTTTAAATCTTCCCGTGTGTTCAAGGACGTTTACTACACTGCTGACAAACAGTGCAATGATCCTACCTTCCTCCATGTAGCCTTTCTTCAGTGACTTGGGAGAAGGCTTCAGAGTTGAGCCAAAAGGAAAGGTGGGGTAAAAAACTTTGCTCAGTGGAGTGATAGGATAGGGGTAGGATGCACCCCAGTATTTCTGTTTCCAAGTCTCAAATACTTGGGATAAACTTTAGGGAACCTTTTTGGTCTTCACAATGTGAGCAAAATGCACCCTTTGAAAGAAGTATGTGGTTTCTAGATGTTCTTAACGGTTTAGGGTTTTTTAGATATATCAGCTGGTGTGTCTGTGTGTGGATAAATGATCAGCCTGTTATGTCAGGCATAAATGGAGCTTATAGGCATTAATTCTTATTCAACAGCTGCTGAAACCAGTCAGTCAAAATCCCCAAACTTTCTTAGTTACAAATCCTAACTTTTTGTGTTCATCTTCAGGCTTCCCTGCAGTCTCACATTGGGACTGCGCTTGCACAGGCCAGCCACCAGAGGCACTCTTCAAGCTACTCTGGTATTTGTTTAACACTCCAAGGGGAGCCCCTCCCCTGCAAGAGCTCATTAGAGGCCACTATGTTGTGAGGACGTGTTCTCTTTGTACCTGGTTGTTGTGAGTTTTTCTTGAAGTTTTCTTTTCTTCCTGGGAACTTTCCCCTCTTTGGGAAATGTCACAGAGGGCTTTGTTTAAAAAACATATCCAGTGCAATACAAAAATTACCCATTCAGATGAACACCTTTTCTGCTTGGGTGAAGCTGATAACATAGCCACGTGCAAGATTTGCCTCCGATTTACCCCGAAAGCCCACTCAGATTAAGCAACATGCTTAAAGGCAAACTTATGGGAGAAAGCGTTCCCTTGCTCTAATAGCACAGCAATGGAAACATCTGCCCTGGCAGAGCACAGTCAATCCTTCCCTTAGAACCAAGCAACTTGTGAGCCCGCCATCAAGCATCTCAGTTCCGAGGACAGGCCCAAAGCCTTGGGTCCGATGGCTTGCTCGATCAGCTGAATGCTGTGTATCGAAACCCCCTGCCTAAGAAAGCCCACTCTAAATCCAAACATAGGGAGAAGCATCGCTCCAGTTCCAAGACGCTCCCGGAATTGATTAACTCTTCTGTTCCAGCCAAACCGTCTTCAGTTTCAATGGAATGACACTTCAAAAGCTGCTGTAGATTTTTATAAAAGACACAAATATTGTAAATGTCATGTGTTTTATTAGCTAGACTAGGAAAAAGGCTCGTATTTCCACAACGGCCTCTAGAAAGAGGCTCTGGGTGGGTGCCCCGGCCTTGGACACTCAGTGTCAATTTGCTGTGGCGACCTCAGCAGGGTATAATGACACTGAGTCCACCATTTTCTCCAGAGGAACTGATCTCTGCTACCTAAAGAACAGTTGTAATTTTGAGTGATCTCCAGCCCTCACCTGGAGATTGGCAACAATGGTTCCCCAGAAGGGAATGGTTGGTTTGGAGGGTGGAGTCTATGGCTTTGTACCTGTCCGAGGTCCCACGCCTCCTGAAACCTCATCCTCTCCAGGCTCCATCCCTCACATCTCCAGGAATTTCCCACCTGGAGTTGGCAACCCTATCTTCTTCCCAGCCAATCATCAACCTACCTTTATTTCCCTCTCACTCTTCAGCTTTCCACCCCCCACACACCTGCAGCCTCTCCCGTGCTCTGAAGCCCTGACTGCTACGTCACATTGGCTGTCATATGGGGGCCACCTCAGCAGCATATAAGGATACAGAGCCCACCATTTTCTCCAGGGGAACTGATCTCTGCCATCTGGAAAGCAGTTGTAATTCTGAGTGATCTCCAGCCCTCACCTGGAGATTGGACACATTTTACCTCAGAACAGCAAACTGTTTAGACTGTTAGAGGCAAAAGCCAATCAAGTTGCATATGCAAACGACCTCTGTGTTCCGAGGCAAAGGCCAATGAGGCTGCAAAGGCAAATGACCTCTGTGTTCTGACTGGCTATGGGGGGGGGAGGGGAACAGCAAACTGTTTAGAATGTTGGAGGCGAGACTCAAGCAATGCAGCCAGTGGATAAGGGACAGATTCTGAGTGACACACCAGGGCGCCAACCAATTCGGAGCATGTGGAATTTTCTAGAGAAGTGGGTTTTATACATAAGGGAGATGACTGAAAAAATAAACTGTATATCTTCTTCGTGGTCTCTGTGCATCACACCCTTGGGATATACTGCGCCTGCGCTGACCTTCTCGGTACCGGTAGCTAGCAAAAGGGATTTTCGCGCCTCTCCCAGGTCACGCGCCGGCTCCACTGCGCATGACCAAGGAGGGGCACGCAGATCCCGCCAGTTCCTTCTGACCGCCGCCCAACAGCCTTCAAAGAAACAAGATGAAGGGCCGAGAGCAGAGGGGAAGGAGGGCGGGTGGTGTGAATGCACAGATGACCACTCGAAGATCACCAGTTACAGGTAAGCAACCTGTCTATCTTCTTCGTGGTCTCTGTGCATCACACCCTTGGGAGAATAGCAAGCAATAACTCTTACCTGGAGGAGGGGCCGAGGCCCTACACCTGCGCCGTCTGCAAAATAGACCGACCCAACGCCACACGACGAGTAGACCGGACATCAAGGGCATAATGCTTCACGAAGGTGAGCGGAGTAGCCCAAGTCGCAGCGTTGCAGATGTCCTCCAATGGCATCCCTCTCAGGAAAGCTGTGGAAGCCGCCACCGCCCTTGTAGAGTGGGCGCGAAGTTGACCTGGAAGAGGTCTCTTAGCCAAAGCGTAACATAGCTTGATTACTTCCACAATCCACCTGGACAGCGTCTGGGAAGAGATCTTCTTCCCTAGGGAGGGCATACTGTGAGCAACAAACAAGGCTGGAGACTGACGAAAAGACTTGGTCCTGCCCAAATAGAACAGCAACGCCCTCTTAACATCCAGAGAGTGCAATTTCCGTTCCTCTTCATTGGCAGGAGACGGGAAAAATGACGGCAAAACTATATCTGAACGTAGATGAAACTCCGAAACGACTTTCGGTAAGAAGGAGATGTCCAAAGACAACGACACCCCATGAGGGGAAAAAATCAAGTATGGTGGATCACACCTTAAAGCAGACAACTCACTGACTCGACGAGCAGAAGTAATGGCCACCAGAAACGCAGTCTTGAGCGATAACAACTTTAGAGAGCAAGTGGCCAGTGGTTCGAAGGGTTTTCCCATCAAAAACCGCAAAACTAAAGCCAAATCCCAGGCCGGAGTCGGAGAACGACGGGGAGGGTACAGGCGAATAAGACCTTTACAAAACTGTTTCGTCTGAGGATGCGAGAAAACTGAAAACCCATCAATAGATGGATGAAAAGCTGACACCGCAGCTAAATACACCTTAACTGAAGAAAAACTGAGTCCCAAGTCCATTCTGGACAAAATAAACGCAAAAATAGACCTCAAATCCACTGGCGGAGGAGGTAAATTGGAAGAACTCAAGTACTGTAGGAATAAATCCCACTTCTTTGCGTAAGACGTCCTAGTAGACAGTTTACGACAATTCAACAGGACCTCATTGATACGGTCATCCATCACTGAAAGCGTATTTCCCATAGAGTCAACTTGAGACTCAGAGGATCGTAGTGAAGGACCTGGCCTTCCTGAGCTTGGAGGAGATCCAACTCCTGCGGGAAGTGTACGAAGGATCCCTTGGCTAACCGCAGCAGTGTCGGAAACCACACCTGCCGAGGCCACCAGGGGGCTACCAGGAGACAATGGGGCTTGTCCTGTTGTATTTTCACAAGCACCCTGTGGAGCAGCGGAATCGGAGGAAATAGGTATAGAAAGTCGTGAGCCCACGACATCAACAGACCGTCCCCCATTGACAGAGGGTCCAACCCCGCTCTGGAGCAAAACCTGGGACACTTCTTGTTCAATCGAGTTGCAAAAACATCGATGTGGGGATGTCCCAGATGTTGAAAAAGAGGAAGGAGATACTTTGAGTTCAACTCCCATTCGTGGTCCGATGCTCCCCCTCTGCTCAGGAAATCCGCTTGTTGGTTCAAAGTTCCTGGCAGATGGGCAGCTTGGAGAGTGATGTTCCAATGAAGGCACTCTTCCCATATGTCCATAGCTAGCCTGCAAAGGGACCTGGACACGGTCCCGCCCTGGCGATTGATATAAGCCATCGCAGTTGTGTTGTCCGTAAAAATCAACACAGCTTTTCCTACAACCTGTCTGAGTAAGGATCTGAGGGCAAATTTTACGGCCAGCAGTTCCAGATAGTTGATATGATGACTCTTCCAAAGGGGTTGCCATGGAGCACCCACACAAGTGTCGTCTGTATGAGCACCCCAACCCCACAGGGAGGCATCTGTGGTGATGGACATTACGGGAACGATCGGTTGGAACGGTGCACCCGCCAACAGATTGGTGTCCACGAGCCACCACTGCAGGGAGACGAGGACCTGCGGAGGCACTACCAGTTGAAGGCTCGGAGGATGGATGGAAGGGCGAAATTTCTTTAGAAACCACAGCTGCAACGGGCGCATGCGAAGGCGTGCATATTCGATCACGGAAGTGGTGGCTGCCATGAGACCCAAGATCCGCTGAATGTGGACCGCTGATGTCACGTTGGACTGGAACAAACGTTGAATTTCCAGACGAATGGTATCTGCCCGTTGGCGAGGAAGGTACGCCCGAGTGGCTAGGGAGTCTATGACAGCTCCTATGAACTGCACGCGAGTTGCAGGTTGCAGCATGGATTTCTGTAAATTCACCAGAATTCCAAGGGAGGATAGGACCGACAATGTGATGGTGATGTGCTGAAGGAGACATTCTCTTGAATCTGCCACCATCAACCAGTCGTCTATATACGGAAAGATCTGAATGCCCTGAAGGCGAAGATGAGCGACGACAACCACCATTACCTTCGTAAAAACCCTGGGGGCGGTAGAGAGCCCGAATGGAAGGGCTTTGAATTGGTAATGGTCCTCCCCGACTGCGAATCTGAGGAACTTTCTGTGACGAGGATGGATGGAGACGTGAAAATAAGCGTCTTTGAGATCTAAAGTGACCATCCAAGTCCCTGGAGACAGGAGTGGTAAAATGCTTTGCAACGTGGTCATGCGAAACTTTCTGTAAATGATGAACCGATTGAGAAAACGAAGGTCCATGATTGGACGAAGTCCTCCGTCCTTCTTGGGGACCGTGAAATATTTGGAATAAATCCCGCGGCAACAATCCGCCATCGGGACTTTCTCTATAGCGTTTTTTTGTGTCAGCGATTGTACCTCCTGTAGCAGGGCAGGAGACGCCGGGGTTCTGATAAAACGGGAGATTTTGGGAGTCAGAGAAAACTCTATGAGATAGCCATCTCTTATTATAGAGTGCACCCATTTGTCCGTAGAAATGGCGAGCCATGCGTGCAGGAAGGGTGCAAGGCGAGTCTGAGCAGTAAGGTTGAAGTCAAAGTCCCTGTTTGGGATTCTTAGGGAATTTCGACTTATAGGCACCGGACGATTGTCCCTTATTTTTCGGGGGAAAAGACCGTGACTGAGAGGGAGGTCTTTGCCATTGATCCGTAGGTGATTTGTTGTACGGTTGCCTGGTCGACCAAGGTTGCCTAGGCCACTGCTTGGATTTCGAGTATTTGGTCGTGGGGGAGATCCCCAAACTCTTGGACGTCTTGATACTCTTATCCATTTCCTGCAGAACCGTGTCAGTGGTGGAGCTAAACAATCCAGAACCTTCAAAGGGAAGGTCTTCCACCGAGGATCTGGTGTCATATGGCAATGATGAAGAGCGGAGCCAGGCATGTCTGCGTAACGCTACAGAGGTTGCTAGAGTCTTACTAGCGGATTCCAGGGAATGCTTGGCAGCACTAATTTGGTGTCTAGCCAAGACCATCCCTTCATTCTGAATCCTTTTAATCTGAGGTTGGCACTCTTTGGGCACGTGCGGGAGGAAATCATTCAAACGCTTCCATAAATTGAATTGATAACGGCCCATGCAGGCGGCATAGTTCGCCGTTTTAATGCCCATTGCACCGACAGTGTAGAATTTTCTACCAACCGAATCCAACTTTTTTCCTTCTTTGTCTGATGGAGTAGAGTGGCTCGCTTTTCCTTTCGTGGACGAGGAAACGACCAAAGAATTGGGCTTAGGATGTGTGTATAAAAACTCAGCCCCTGATTCCTGGACCTTGTACATGTGATCCAGACGCTTATTAGAGACATTAATGAAGATCTCTTCCCAGAGGCTGTCGAGATGGATTGTGGAGGTGATCAAGCTATGCTACGCTTTGGCTAAGAAACCTCTTCCAGGTCAGCTTCGCGCCCATTCTACGAGGGCGGTAGCAACTTCCACAGCTTTCCTGCGAGGTATGCCGTTGGAGGACATCTGCAACGCTGCGACTTGGGCTACTCCGCTCACCTTCGTGAAGCATTATGCCCTTGATGTCCGGTCTTCTCGTCGTGTGGCGTTGGGTCGGTCTATATTGCAGACGGCGCAGATGTAGGGCCTCGGCCCCTCCTCCAGGTAAGAGTTATTGCTTGCTATTCTCCCAAGGGTGTGATGCACAGAGACCACGAAGAAGATAGACAGGTTGCTTACCTGTAACTGGTGATCTTCGAGTGGTCATCTGTGCATTCACACCACCCGCCCTCCTTCCCCTCTGCTCTCGGCCCTTCATCTTGTTTCTTTGAAGGCTGTTGGGCGGCGGTCAGAAGGAACTGGCGGGATCTGCGTGCCCCTCCTTGGTCATGCGCAGTGGAGCCGGCGCGTGACCTGGGAGAGGCGCGAAAATCCCTTTTGCTAGCTACCGGTACCGAGAAGGTCAGCGCAGGCGCAGTATATCCCAAGGGTGTGAATGCACAGATGACCACTCGAAGATCACCAGTTACAGGTAAGCAACCTGTCTTAGCGCCACTGAAATGTGAAGGCAAAAGTTCTGCCAAACATCTAGTGTAAATTCTGCCAGCAAGCAGGAATTTTTGTCTCCGTGTGCCCAAACTTGGTCTTTGTATAGATTCTGCAAGCAGATGCTTATATGAGCATCTGCTTTCTGTGTGCTTTAATTGTAAGAGCTAAAAGGCATCCTTTCTTGCCTGCACCACAGTCAGTTGCCATATTTATGCACATTCTAAAGTAAGGTTCCTTCCCTCCTCTATTCAGTTCTTGGTAATAGCAGCTCTAGAAACCACAAGAGCCTTGCCCCATGCCACTTGCTCTGTCAGTTCTGTAAGTAAGTAGTGAAAGAAAGCACTTCAGGAGAGCAATTATTTGGATGTATTTACTGCAGGTGTAGCTTCATAGCTGTTGAGAGAGCAAGTTACCACTAAGGGCAAGGTTTCCACAAAAGAAGCAATTTTTCTTGCTGTAGTCCTTGGATCAAAACTGGTACATTTTTGAAAGGAGAGAAGAAATTGTCAAAGTATTTCATGCCTAAAAGTCTTTGTTGGGATTATGTTTTTATCGGCCCATTCTTCAAGAAGCTCAGGGTGGTCTCTGTCACGCCGTCTAGCCATTATTCTACATTGGAGGTTGAGCTTCCTATTACAGTTTCTGCACTAGCTATAACTTCCACCTCACAATTTTTTCCAGAACTCACCTTCCTGCAGCTCATACCCAATGACACCACAGGGTCCCAAGCATCCAAAGTTTGACGTAAATAATTATGGGATGGATCTGAATAGTGATGACTCCACCGATGATGAGAGCCAGCCCCGCAAGCCCATCCCTGCTTGGGCTACTGGTATGTTTGAATCCATTTGTGTGTCCTTTGCAAATCAGTGTTGGTAAATTGCCGATGTAGACTTTTAGCCTGTTCCTAACTATGCTTTCTTGAATAGAAACCTGAGTTCAGTGAAACATGACTTCTACTAGGTGTGGTTAAGGCTTACCACCTTGCTTAGTTGAATTAGTATGGTTTAGCCTTAACGATGTGTCCGGAGTCTGGATATTTCAAATGTTTAGTAGCTAGTGAGTTTTCAGTCTCTCAGTGGTTGTTGCCATGGGAAGGGGGTGGGGCTACAGATGGGACATCCTTTCCAGGGGTTCCCTCCCTTTCCCTTGCACCCTTCAGCCTTGGAGGAGTCAAGGGCCCTCTGGCTCTTGGGCTTTACTAGAGAGGGCCCAGAGCACCATCCCTGTCCTGCAGGCAACCCTTTTTTCCCCCCGTCAGGGCATGTCCTGATTTTGAGGTCTGGTATTTTGAACCTGAAAAATACTGGTATTTTCCAATATTTTTGGATCCCAATATCGGTATGGTATTTGGATTTGGGAAATATTTGGGTAACCAATTTTTTTCTGCCTTCATTGTACCCTATAGGGACCATTATAGTCAATGGTCCCCATAGGGTATAATGGAGAATCAATCCGGGGGCATCAGGGCTCGGGGGTTGTTTTTTGATGTAGAGGCACCAAATTTGCAGCATAGCTGCTGGTGCCTCTCTAAAAAAAAAAAACCCTCGAGTCTCAAAACGATTTGACCAGGGGGTCCAATTCTGTGGGCTCCCAAAGAAGGTGCCCTCATCCTCCATTGAAATCAATGGAGGGGGGGAAAGGTATTTAAAGAGATCATGGTCCCTTTAAATGCCTTCTCCAAGCTGCGGAACTATGCAGCTTGGAAAACTTTGAAGGCATTTAAAGGGCTCACAGTCCTTTTAAATGCCTTCCAGGTGAACTCGCCAGCCCAAGCTTGGCCGGGGTAGCATGGAGCTGTCAGCTCCTGCCGTCCCCTCCAATCCTGGGCTGCCTTGTCTCCTCTTTTCAGTTTGGTTTAAACTGAGCTACAAAGAGGATCCTGCCCAAGATGGCACGGAACTGTCAGCTCCCTCCAATCCTGGGCTGATTCCGCATTGCAGCCAAGGGCTCTCCGTGCAGGCTCAGCTGGGGCTCTGCTGGGCAGCCCGATTTAAACCATACTGCCGAACAGAACCGCCCCCATCCTCCAATGGATGAGGGGAAGGCATTTAAAGAGATCGCAGTCACTTTAAATGCCTTTTGCAAGCCGCGAGTAAACTTTAAAGTGGCGAGTTCACGCAGAAGGTGTTTACAGGGACTGCGATCCCTATAAACACCCTTTACCTTTAGCTATCCACCGGTCCCGAAAAATCCTGAATATTTTCAAGATGTTCAATATAGGGTATTTTGGGGGTATTTTTTCAGTTTGGTTTATAGCGCACATTCCTAGTCCTGATGTGCGGCCAAATGTGAGGCATGAGGGACCCAGGCAGAGTAAATGAGAAACAGTTTACCTAACTGTTGCCATATTTAATACATAGGAAAACAGTTTTAAAAATGGGGCAGAATTAATATAGGTACTCTACAACCTCACAGGGCAAAACTCTCACAGAAAGAAGCTGGCTAGAAAACAAAGCTCCCTAATGCAACTGCCTTACTTAGTTCCTATTCCAATCCCTATACCTAGTCCTAGTAGGCTGGACTCACGAGGCGACGGATCGACTCCCTCCAGAAGCCAACCTCACTGCCGCTCAGCTTCAGGGGGTGAACATCTTCCCTCCCTGTGCAGAGTCTTGTACACTCTCTCTCCCTCCAAGTTCTTCCTCATCAGCGATGGACTTCTGCTTTTCCTCATTTCCCCCCAGTGGTTGGGAACGCAGGCTTATTGGGAAATTTAAACAAAGGGCCTCAGGCATTTGTGGAAGAGAGGCTTCCTTGAGCCCCACAGGCTGCTCATTCTTCAGCCTTAGGCCTAGGATCATTACAGCTGTATTTTCTCACATGGTGTTACACATGTGGATATATAACTTCAGCACTTCTGTTGTACTTGTGGGACCTGCATTGAACTGCTTGATAGAGGAGCAAAAATATACCTTAAACTGAGTTGGGAGACTGAGGGAGTCACTTTTTAGTTTCCTTCCATGTGCTTTAAGAGCTTTGAGATTGCCTGTTGAATTTTTTTGATAGACCGGAAACAAATATTTTGTGCTTTCTCTCTCTCCCCCCCCCCCTTTTTTTAGGAGATCAACTAACCCAGGCCATCATCCGCCAGTATTTTAAGCCTCCTGATACTGATGCATTCTTTGGGGTTATTAAAAGTCCCAATCTGGAAGAAATCTTCTATAAAAGCAAGCCACGTTACCAGAAGCGTACTAGTTCTGCAGTATGGAATTCACCACCATTCCAAAGTGGCAAATCTACGGCAGGGCAATCGTGGCAGAGCTTAAAGAGATGGTGAAGGTTTCTTGAGATTCGATGTAGTAATTTTGTGGGAGGGAATTTTTACTTTTAAACATATTTACTTTTCTTTGAACAATAATAAACATTTCTGCTCTGTGTGAGCACTTAATGCACTGTCTTCTTTATGTTTATATGTTGTTTCTCCAGGAACCTGCCCTGTGTTTGAAATGTATGTGTGGGGCAGTGTTTCCTCTAAGCTGAGTTAGTGTGAGCTAGCTCAGTTTTTTAGCCTCCAGCTCACACATTTTTGTCTTAGCTCAGGAAGGAGGGCTCCAGAGGAAACTGATTTATGCAGTAACCAGATGACTCGCTCACAACTTTTTAATGCCAGCAGCTCACCAAGTAGGATTTTTGCTCACAAGACCCCACAGCTTGGGGGGGGGGTGCTGTGGGGAATCGCAAGAGGGGGCCAGTAGTTTGGGGATTCCACCTATCTGCCAAAACCTCCCCCTTTTAGCTCTGGCATTTGAGCAGGCTGATCTCCTCCCCGTTCCCCCAGCTATGCTCAACTTTCTGTGCTTACTGAATTGTGTTTGGTTGTTATTTTGTAGGTTTGGGGTAGGGGGTAATGATGACAATTGTATTTTGCACACCCAGATTTCTATTTGTGGTTATTAGGTTCTAGTGGGTCTCTCTGTGGGTGGCCTGCTTTTGCTGCTTTAGGATAGGCACAGGGCCAGCAGTTTTATTGCTAACATGCAATGATTGGTACATTTGACAGGTCTATGTACCTTACTGATCTGCCACTACATTGATGCTTCAATCCCTGCGTACAATACAGTGCAGAATTAGGCGCACCTGAGCCTTTTGATTTCAGTTGGCTTAGCATCTAACTTTGCATAGGATCAGACTGCTAATACAGATTGCCTCTTTATGGAAATTATATGGAGCATCAGCGATGTGTGCACAGAATCACAAGTTGATTATTTGACCAGATATGTTCTGTACAAAAGGCTTGTACGTTATCTAATACTACTTTGTACACACTGAATGGGGGGAGGAAGACAGACTTCAATTTTCCCATCAATTTTTAGAAGCAGATACTCTGTAGTTTTATACTGCCAGACAAACCTCTTCACTTCTGTCATAACTAGGGGTGTGCACAAAAAAACCCTGGTATTTTTTAGGTTCAGGTCACCCTGCCAACAAAAGTCCGCATGGTCAAAGCAATGGTATTCCCAGTAGTCATGTATGGCTGTGAGAGTTGGACTATAAGGAAGGCCGAGCGCCGAAGAATAGATTCTTTTGAACTATGGTGCTGGAGAAGACTCTTGAGAGTCCCTTGGACTGCAAGAAGAACAAATCAGTCAATCCTCAAAGAAATCAACCCTGACTGTTCCCTGGAAGGCCAGATAATGAAACTGAAGCTCAAATACTTTGGCCACCAAATGAGAAGGGAGCACTCACTGGAAAAGACCCTGATGCTGGGAAAGATTGAAGGTCAAAGAAGACGGGGACGGCAAAGGATGAGATGGTTAGACAGTGTCAGCGATGCAACGAACATGAAATTGAGCCAACTTCGGAGGACGGCGGAAGACAGGAGAGCCTGGCGGGAGATTGTCCATGAGGTCGCGAAGAGTCGGACTCGACTGTGCGACTGAACAACAACAAACCAATATACCCGAATCCAAATATTGGTGAGATATTGGCATTTGGGAAAAATTGGTAATGCTGAATATATTCAGCACCATTATACTCTATGTGGAAAGTCCCCATAGAGTATAGAAGAAGAAGAAGAAGAGATTGGATTTATACCCCGCCCTTCACTACTGAAAGGTGTCTCAGGGCAGCTTACAAATGCCTTTCCCTTCTCCTCCCCACAACAGGCACCCTGTCAGGTAGGTGGGGCTGAGAGAGCTCTTGACAGAAACTGCTCTTTTTCAAGAACAGCTGTACCAGAACTATGGCTTGCCCAAGGTCATCCAGCAGGTGCAAGTGGAGGAGTGGGGAATCAAACCCGGCTCTCCCAGATTAGAATCCACGCACTTAACCACGACACCAAACTGGCACTGGAGCCTTTCCTTCCCCAGCACCCTACCTCTGGTCAGTTTCACTGCTGGCAGATCAGCTGGGAAGTGAAACTGACCAGGGGAAGCAGCTGGGCAGTGGAGGAAAGGAAGATTCATGGGGGGAGGCATGTTTAAATGCCCCCCTCCCTTCCCCAGGGATGCGGGGCACCTGGGAAACCCAAGTCTAAGCAAGCTGCCTTCTCTTCAGAGATCAGCTTGCCTGGGCTCCCCAAGGCTGTGGGGTGCCTGGGGAACCCAAGAGGAAGGCAGTTTAAGCTGCCTTCCCTCCAAGGATCAGCTTCCCCAGGCTGCAGGAGCCCGGGGAAGGGAAGGGCAGAGATGATCAGTTTCAGTCAACTGAAGCTGACCATTGCCTTCCCTCGCCGATCGGCTTTTATTCAGGAACACCTTATTGGCAGCCAAATCAGATTAGAAAATCTGATTCGCCTTAACAAATACCTGAAAAATACCAATAAGGTATTTTTGGGGTATTTTTTTCAGTTCGGTAAAGCTACATGCACACCCCTAGAACCCATACCCTTTTAATTTTGTGTATTGTTTTTCAAAGTGTAATTAATGTGTATAAAGAATACATGTGAATGCTCATTCAGCTTTCCAGCCAAGGTTCAGACAAAAACCTTGTATAAAAACACTACAATTTGAACAGATATGGACTTCCTGAATCAGGTCTTTAGGCATATTTGAATTCTGTGGTTCTGCCACTTCATTTTTTCCCCACACAACAGAAAAGGGGGAAAAGAGCAGGGGGGGGGGGAGACTTGAAATCCAGCAACTAAATAAGATCTTTTTAAAAAGAAAAACAAGATACGTAAAGACAAAAAGGTAACAATGGTGGTGGTGGATCAACAAAAGTTATTATAAACAGTTTCCAAATATTTAAAAATAAGTCCATATGCAATTGCTGTTTATATGCCATGCGTTCAAATACTGATCGAATTCTAAGCTCTTCAGTCCATTGAATTCACTGGAGCTGGGCTTCTATCTTTCCAGTGTTGTAATATGAGTCTTAGCTGTAGTAAGGGCACAGGCAGAAGTATGGTAGATCTGCATTGAAAGGGAATGCCAGTTGAAGGCATCCATAGGCAAAGCAGCAGATGCAAGACCATGCCAAAGTGGCAGCGCTGGGCTTTTGAGGGTAGCTTAGTCCCCACCCAGCAAACTTCATTACACAATTGACATTTAGAAGAAGAGGCTATTCTCAGAAATGGTTTTCTGTGACCTTGGCTTCCACTATTACACCCTCCTCCTTAAGTGTCAATAGTGGAAGCGTGATCTCTGCCAAGAACAAACATAATACCTAAGACTCGTCCTTCAAGAACAATTGCAGTAAGGATTTTGCTGAGATATTGATACAGCTTGAGCAAATGAGGAACAACAGCACAGGTTTGGATGGAAATTAAAGAGAAACTTTAGAAACCTTGTCACAGGTAACTGATCAAAATTGCAGAATAATGAGATATAGGGACACACTTGTTAGATTTCGGCTGTGGTCAAACGAGCAGTTTGCGCTGATATCGTTCTGGTACCTTTGCGGATGTAAAGAGCATGACCAGACAACAACATTTGCTTTCCATGCCCCCGTTGTCGGCACCCGGGTCCAGCGCATCCTGGAAGCTTAGTTTGCGAACACCAGGGGAAGTTCAGTCTTTAGGTATGCCAGCACTTCCACCCCGCATTGCTCAATGTCTGAACCCCACCCCACCCCCCATTGCGAAGTCAAGCCATTTGGGAAGTCTGAACCTTCCATTTCCTCCTCCTCTGGGTTTGACCAGGTAGCTATGTGTGCATAAGCACGTAACCACCCCTGGTGTTGTCAATCACCGTGGCTAAGTAGTCGTTCTGGATCAAAAGGCCCCGGGGGGGGGGGAGCAACAAATCCCCCCCCCACCCCTCTCCCCCATTTCTGCATCAGAGTTGCTTTTTGAGAGCATTCCATGATTGACACAAGGGTAAATGCACTGAAGTCAATGGGACTACTCTCCTGTAAATCTGCACCTCCCCCATGTATTCCACAGAAGAGAGGTGAAGGGAAGGAGGCTGAGAGGGGCTGGAGTACTTGGCAGAGGGATTGTGGCGCTGGAGATTCGGACACACGCTTATGGATGTGGCTGAAAGACCAAAAAAAAAAAGATGTTGCAATGATCTGAATGATCGACCATGGTGCGAGTGCGTGGTGAAGTTGGTTCAGGGTGGGGTGTCTGATTAAAACTTCCCACAACTATGTAAACCACTGCAAATACAGGCGCAGCCAGATTGCGCCCAGCCCCAAGTGTGATTGCAGCTTTAGAAGAAGAGAAGAGATTGGATTTATACCCCGCCATTCACTTGGAGTCTCAGAGCGGTTTACAAACTCCCCTCCCCTCCCCTCCCCACAACAGACACCCTGTGAGGTGGGTGGGGCTGAGAGAACTCTGACAGAAACTGCTCTTTTTCAAGGACAGCTGTGCCAGAGCTTGTGACTGACCCAAGTTCACTTCAGTAGGTGCAAGTGGAGGAGTGGGTTTGGAGTGGGGAATCCAACCCGGTTCTCCCAGATTAGAGTCCGCACACTTAACCACTACACCAAACTGGCTCTCCAGTAAGAGAGCTCTCACACATACACCACACTGTGTTAAGATGGAAGCCCTGGAGAACTGCTCTCATCACTCTAACCTCTGCTTAAGAGGCCCAACTTAGACTGAAGGTAGTGGGGCACTTGTTTTTCAAAACATTAATGCTACCTGGCATAAACTTCAGCTGGACTCTCCCACCTTAGAAAGGGCACACAGATGCTTAACAAAACCGCCTGGGAATGATGACATGCAACCTGTTGTGAAGGTTAAATTCACATTCTTTAAAACAGGACCATTAATCAGGACAAAGCGGGAGGACCACTGACTTAAGAGCTGTACCATCATTACTGTTTAGGTCGTCTCCAGATACATGTTGGAAAAGAGCCTCCTTTAGAGCTGTCACTGCACCCCTTGGAGAAGCAGACATCAGCTGCTGATGAGAATACCTGATCAGATTGGTGGTCTTGCACAGAGACAAAATCATGCAGCATCTAACCCAACCGAAGGCTTTGAGTCGCTAAGACCTCGGGGGCTGGCAATAGCTTATCAAAATCCTACTGGGATCCACCCGGCACACGTCCTCATCAGACATTCTCCCAGAATGATGAACCACAGGAAGCGCAGTGGGAGTGGTGTTGTCCACGTATCCCGAAGGAGCAGCAGCACCTACCAGCATCGGAAGGCCAGAGGTATGCTAAATCTAAGGCACTGGGTCCAAGGATAAATCTAGCAACCATGCAGGGTCATCTAAAGCACTTGCTGAGGACTTCAGATTGATAATGAAGCAAATGAAATCTAATACCTCTGTCCTGAATAGGTTAGTGTTAGTAAGCTGATATGGGTAATTTGAAAATAGTCTCCTGCAATCTTATGTGTTTAAACAATTCAGTTAAGCCCAGAAACATAAGCCAGCCATTGATGAATGGATCGCCTTGGTAACATCTTCAGGAAATGCATTAAAAGTACACAAAAATCATAATCCAGAAAGGCAAATGATCGATCTGAGCAGCATGGCTCCTCCTCTCCTGGGACTTCCTCTGAAAGGGGAGTTGGTGTGATCGCTGGTTCTTATCTGTGCTTTAGTTATCAGATTCGTTTTTCGGATCCCATGTTGATCAAAGGTAAACTGAACGATTATAACTTGGGATCAGTGCATGTCTCTGACTCAACCAGAGGGATTTTTGAGTTACTGCTAGCAATGTTCACTCTAAACTCTGGAGTCTTGTGAGCAAAAATGCTGCTTTGTGAGCTACTGGCATTAAACTTGTGAGCGAGCAATTTGGCTACTGCACAAATTAGTTTGCTTCAGAGCCATCCTTCCTGAGCGAAGACAAAAATGTGTGAGCCATGGGCTAAACAACTGTGAGCTAGCTCACACTAACTCAGCTTAGAGGGAACACTGACTGCTAGTACAGGTAGAACATTTAAAAATAAAAAAAATAAAAATCACCTCATTCAATGAGGAGATGGGGATGCTGTGCAATTCCTCAACACTTTTAGTGATAGAGACTCAGACCAGGAGATCCTAGGATTGTCTGGCTGCTAGAAGTTATCTTTAGCGTTATCCAGAGTGCATCACAAGGAGGTAAGCTAGAATTGCACCCAGGTTCAGACCTGTGGTTTAAATACGGCAAAATACCAGGACCAGAATAAAATTGTGGTGCAGCCCGCCAAACTATTTTCCATCCATCTGTCACAGGAATGTGAGTGTTGTGCTTTCCAGGGAGATGTGATGGAGTTCTTTGAACTCTCCCCAGCTGCAACTGAGTGAATTGAAAATCTAGAAATTCTAGAAATTAGTATTTAGGCGATTGCCCAATCGGTCTGCTTACCCATTGTGTTAACTTGGCTACATATTTTGTATGGTTGTATGCTTCCTGTGTGTAACTCTGGCATACGATAAATAATAATTCCTTTGCCATTTTCTCATTGAGGGGAAAAAACACTCTTGAGCTTCTTTTATTGTAATGGGGGGAGGGGATATGGCTGCATGTAAATTCCCCCCCACTGGAATAAAAACCACCGCGAAGCAGCTTTATTCCAGTGAGAAAATGGCAGTTGAAGAAAAGAGTGAAGATCCTCTCTCCCATTCCATTCTCTGTGATAAAGCAATCTAGGAGGCTGCATTTGCAGAAGAAAAAAGAGTTCTAAATAAATACAGAAGCAACCGTAACAGGTAGTTGGGTCCTGAGCTAAAAGAAGACACAAAGATGCAAAAAAGGGCTCAGAGCCTATTTTGGCCTTCTCTACCCCATTACCTGGGTGCACTCCTGCATGTTGTCTGTAAGGGTGATGGAGATTTGTGATCAAAATGCCTGCATCTTTGTTTTCTTTTTGTCTAGTAATTAGCAGCTTCTTTGAAGTTCTGGGAAGTGTTTAACCCTTTCTTCTTATGGCCTTTCCTTGATCTATTATTGCCCAGTCACTTGCATTTAGTGGAGTGAGGGAGGATGAAAGGTATGTCACTACCAGTTTGGTGTACTGGTTAAGAGCCCCGGACTCTAATCTGAAGAACCAGATTTGATTCCCCACTCCTCCACATGAAGCCGGCTGGGTGACCTTGGGTCGGCCACAGTTCTCTCTCAGAGCTCTCTCAGCCCCACCTACCTCACAGGATGCCTCTTGTGGGGAGAGGAAGGGAAGGAGATTGTAAGCTGCTCCAAGACTCCTTCAGGTGGTGGAGGGTGGGGTATAAAACCAACTCTTCATCGTCTTACCAACACAAACATGATTGAAGGGCTACCTGAATGGTGTCCTGATTCTCAGATAGCCAATGGAAGCCAATAATTGCTTAGATCGGTAATTCCAATCTTAAACCGGTTGTTCATGCCATAGTATTAATCGTCTAAAATATTTCGGCTCTTATGAGCTTGGACGTAGGTTCCAGTCACAACATTCAAGATACTGCCACCAACAGTATGCTTGCCTTTCCCCCTCCCCTCCTTCACAATGAAGCCTTACTGGAACAGAGGTCATCTCAGCCGTAGGTCCACTCTGAGCAATTCCTATCCCCAGAGGTCATTTCGGGGGGAAACGCGGGGGATCGCAGTTCCCCCGGGTGAGGTACGGGGGGCGGGGCACATGACGAAGCCCCGCCCCCTGCTTCCGGCCGCCCCACTTCCGGCCCTCATTCAGCCAGGAGGAGGCAGGAGAAGAGGGAGGCCCGCCTGCCTTGCAGCTCCACCGCCGGGCCCCTCATGGGGCTCAGCAGTGGAGCTGCAAGGCCGGCGGTGGGGGCCGGGACCGTTGGGGGCGGGGTGTGTGGCCTTATGACACACTTCCAGTGATGTCAGGGGGTGTGGCCTTATGACACACTTCCGGTGATGTCAGGGGGTGTGGCAAATGCTAATGAGTTATGCTAATGAGTTCCCCTAGCTCTTTTTCTACGAAACGACCCCTGCCTATGCCATTTATGAAGATGTTTCCAGAAGACCGTCCAGTGAACAGGATTTTCCAGTATAGTAATCAGTTCCTGTTTCAAATGAAATTTATGCAGAGTAATCAATTTAGACAGAAACAGAGAAATTCTGGAAGCAAATGTTGAAAATTATGTACCCACAGTTAGTCAGTTATGCTGCAAATGCGAACAAAAAATCTGACCAGGCCTTTGACTGATTCCTGTATCTTGTTTAGCCATGAACTGCCACCTACCCCCTAGTAGCATCCCCAAGAAAAGAAAGAAAGAAGTGGGAACTATTTGCACAATTGTTAATTGCTCTAATACAAAAGAAAGCTTTTTCAGTTTTTTGAAGCATTTTAAGTGTTGTCTGTAACAACATGAGTATTTTAAAGTTTCCCTAGTGCTTGTTTCATTGACTACTTCTGTATTCTGTGAATTTTACTTTTGGGACTCAGCAATTTGTATACATCTGTGGTTGTGAAAGGGCATCATAAAACGTGATTACAGTTTATTGCTTTGTTCCTAACTATTTTAATTGATAAGTAACTATATGATGTCTCCCTCTAAAAAGGTACGTGGAACAAAGTGATGATTTAAATGTAAGAAGACTAGTGCCAGAAATGGCTTAGACCCTAGACAGCTTGAGGACAAATCATATACTTACCCAACACTTTGATCCTCTTTTCACAGTGGAGAAATAGGATAGGAAAAAATGTGAACTGGACCATGGAATATTTCCTTACTCTTGATCTTAAGCTTGATACTGTTGCAAAACAAAAATGGGTTTCACAGTTGTCCATGGGCATTATCATTTCAGTCTTTGCAGAATCAGAAAGGTAAATGTTATATAAAACCTCTTGATCTGAAACTATTTACCCTTTGAAGAGAAGCCCAACCCATGTATTAAATTGACAAAACCTGTGATGCCAACACTTCTGCTAATTGCAACACTTTGGCAACAAACAGAGGATGAGTGCCAGTAAATGATTTACATCACGTCTTTCTGATCCACTGGCCAAGTCCTGGTCATGTTACATTAGTGCAGTGGTGTGCGTTGTTTCACAATAAGCCTTACTCCGATTCTTATAGTGGCTTGATGTGACTTTGCCATAGATAACATCACAGATTGGGATAAATCTTTTAGAGGTGCTTTCCGCAAGTGATGCTGCCTACCTTACAGTGCAATCCTAAAGACACTTTCCTCGGAATAAGCCCCACTGAGTAGACTTGAGTAGGAATCTTAGAGTTGCCAGCCTCAGGTTGGGAAATACCTGGATATTTGTGGGGTGGAGCCTCAAGAGGGCGGGGTTTGGGGGGGGAGAGGCTCCAACGGGTTATAGTGCCACAGAGGACACCTTCCAAAGCAGCCATTTTCTCCAGGGGAAATTATCTCTGTCACCTGGAGAATCAGTCGTAACCCCAGATCACCAGCCACCGCCTGGAGGTTGGCAGCTCTTGGTAGGATGCAGAATAGACATGTTTAGGATTGCTCCCTTAGCCTAGGACATTATTCAAGATGAATGGAAATTTCCATCATTATGTTACTTTAGGCACTGTGAAATTTAGTGGTGCCAAACATGTGTTTCATGGCCTCAGGCAAACAAAGACAGGTATTCAAGGTAAGGCCTGATTTTATTAGAACAAATTTAGTAGACATGCTCAAGATTCTACAAGCTAGGCTTCAACAGTACGTGGATAGAGAACTGCCAGAAGTACAAGCTGGGTTTCGAAGAGGTAGAGGAACTAGAGATCAAATTGCCAACATTCGCTGGATTATGGAGAAAGCAAGAGAGTACCAGAAAAACATCTACTTCTGCTTCATTGACTATGCTAAAGCCTTTGACTGTGTGGATCACAACAAACTCTGGCAGGTCCTTAAAGAGATGGGAGTACCAGACCACCTCTCATGTCTTTTGAGAAACCTGTATAAGGGCCAAGAAGTGACAGTTAGAACCGGATATGGAACAACTGATTGGTTCAGCATAGGAAAAGGAGTACGACAAGGATATATATTGTCACCTTGCTTATTTAATATATATGCAGAGTACATCATGCGAAATGCTGGCCTGGATGAATCAAAAGTGGGAATTAAGATTGCTGGGGAAAAGATCAACAACCTCAGATATGCAGACGATACCACTCTAATGGCAGAAAGTGAAGAGGACCTAAAGAGCCTCTTGCTCAGGGTAAAAGAGGAGAGCACAAAAGTGGGCTTGAAGCTCAACATCAAAAAAACTAAGACCATGGCATCTGGCCCCATCACTCCTTGGCAAATAGAAGGGGAAGTCGTGGAAGTAGTGACAGACTTCACGTTCCTGGGATCCCAGATCACCGCAGACTGTGACAGCAGCCATGAAATTAAAAGACGCCTGCTCCTTGGGAGGAAAGCGATGGCGAACCTAAACAGCATGATAAAAAGTAGAGACATCACCCTGCCAACAAAAGTCCGCATGGTCAAAGCAATGGTATTCCCAGTAGTCATGTATGGCTGCGAGAGTTGGACTATAAGGAAGGCCGAGCGCCGAAGAATAGATTCTTTTGAACTATGGTGCTGGAGAAGACTCTTGAGAGTCCCTTGGACTGCAAAAAGATCAAATCAGTCAATCCTAAAAGAAATCAACCCTGACTGTTCCCTGGAAGGCCAGATAATGAAACTGAAGCTCAAATACTTTGGCCACCAAATGAGAAGGGAGCACTCACTGGAGAAGACCCTGATGCTTGGAAAGATTGAAGGTCAAAGAAGACGGGGACGGCAAAGGATGAGATGGTTAGACAGTGTCATAGATGCAACGAACATGAAATTGAGCCAACTTCAGAGGACTGCGGAAGACAGGAAGGCCTGGCGTGATCTGGTCCATGGGGTCGTGAAGAGTCGGACTTGACTGTGCAACTGAACAACAACAAAAAGTAGACACAGAACTACACTGTCAACCACTTTTCTAATCATGATTGTCTAACAATTTCATCTTCTAGAGTGAGCTAGAAAGAGAGAGAAAAGTACTAAATGATAAGTAAAATCTGAGCTGGAACATTCCTGGTTTATTAAAGTGACTAAAAACAGTGGAATTTATCTATATATCTAATTCCGAAGATTCCCCCTGTGTGCGGATACCTAAATCCGCACATCAGGGCACCTGGGGGGGGAGGGAGATTTTTGTGCACACTTGGTACGGTCCCCAGGTGTGCACAAAAATCTTAAAACCTGAAAAAATATCGGAGGGATACTTAAATCCCCCCAAAAGTAACAGAGCGTCCCCTGTGCCTGCGCAGGGAACGCTCTGCGAACTCCCTTGCCGCCGCTTGGGGGGGGGGAAAAGAGCAGCGAGGCCCGAGCGGCAAGCCGCGAAGCCCGAGCGGCAAGCCGCGAGGCCCGAGCGGCAAGCAGTGAGGCCGGAGCGGCAAGCCGCTCAGGCCTCGCTTCGGCGGG